>NC_056448.1:45668613-45698613 GCF_018296145.1 Oncorhynchus tshawytscha | reverse complement strand
GCTTCGGGACTGGAGCGAGGGCTTTGGGACTGGAGCGAGGGCTTTGGGAAGGGAGCGAGGGTGTGTGTATGTGTGTCAGGTCATGATGGCTTTAGGAGGGGAGAGAAGATATACCTGGTCCAGGACATAGTGAGGAGATATACCTGGTCCAGGACATAGTGAGGAGATATACCTGGTCCAGGGTGTAGTGAGGAGATATACCTGGTCTAGGACATAGAGAGGAGATATATCTGGTTCAGGGTGTAGAGAGGAGATATACCTGGTCCAGGACATAGTGAGGAGATATACCTGGTCTAGGACATAGAGAGGAGATATACCTGGTCCAGGGTGTAGTGAGGAGATATACCTGGTCCAGGACATAGTGATGAGATATACCTGGTCCAGGGTGTAGTGAGGAGATATACCTGGTCCAGGGTGTAGTGATGAGATATACCTGGTCCAGGACATAGTGAGGAGATATACCTGGTCCAGGACATAGTGTGGAGATATACCTGGTCCAGGGTGTAGTGAGGAGATATACCTGGTCCAGGGTGTAGTGAGGAGATATACCTGGTCCAGGGTGTAGTGAGGAGATATACCTGGTCTAGGACATAGAGAGGAGATATACCTGGTTCAGGGTGTAGAGAGGAGATATACCTGGTCCAGGACATAGTGAGGAGATATACCTGGTCTAGGACATAGAGAGGAGATATACCTGGTCCAGGACATAGTGAGGAGATATACCTGGTCCAGGGTGTAGTGAGGAGATATACCTGGTCTAGGACATAGAGAGGAGATATACCTGGTCCAGGACATAGAGAGGATATATATCTGGTCCAGGGTGTAGAGAGGAGATATACCTGTTCCAGGGTGTAGTGAGGAGATATACCTGGTCCAGGGTATAGAGAGGAGATATACCTGGTCCAGGGTGTAGTGAGGAGATATACCTGGTCCAGGGTGTAGTGATGAGATATACCTGGTCCAGGGTGTAGTGATGAGATATACCTGGTCCAGGGTGTAGTGAGGAGATATACCTGGTCCAGGGTGTAGTGATGAGATATACCTGGTCCAGGACATAGTGAGGAGATATACCTGGTCCAGGGTTTAGTGAGGAGATATACCTGGTACAGGGTGTAGTGAGGAGATATACCTGGTTCAGGGTGTAGAGAGGAGATATACCTGGTCCAGGGTGTAGAGAGGAGATATACCTGGTCCAGGACATAGTGAGGAGATATACCTGGTCCAGGGTGTAGTGAGGAGATATACCTGGTCCAGGGTGTAGTGAGGAGATATACCTGGTGTAGGACATAGTGAGGAGATATACCTGGTCCAGGGTGTAGAGAGGAGATATACCTGGTCCAGGGTGTAGTGAGGAGATATACCTGGTCCAGGGTGTAGTGAGGAGATATACCTGGTCTAGGACGTAGAGAGGAGATATACCTGGTCCAGGACATAGTGAGGAGATATACCTGGTCCAGGGTGTAGTGAGGAGATATACCTGGTCCAGGGTGTAGTGAGGAGATATACCTGGTGTAGGACATAGTGAGGAGATATACCTGGTCCAGGGTGTAGAGAGGAGATATACCTGGTCCAGGGTGTAGTGAGGAGATATACCTGGTCTAGGACATAGAGAGGAGATATACCTGGTCCAGGACATAGAGAGGATATATATCTGGTCCAGGGTGTAGAGAGGAGATATACCTGTTCCAGGGTGTAGTGAGGAGATATACCTGGTGTAGGACATAGTGAGGAGATATACCTGTTCCAGGGTGTAGTGAGGAGATATACCTGGTCCAGGGTGTAGAGAGGAGATATACCTGGTCCAGGGTGTAGTGAGGAGATATACCTGGTCCAGGACATAGAAAGGAGATATACCTGGTCCAGGGTGTAGTGAGGAGATATACCTGGTGTAGGACATAGTGAGGAGATATACCTGTTCCAGGGTGTAGTGAGGAGATATACCTGGTCCAGGGTGTAGAGAGGAGATATACCTGGTCCAGGGTGTAGTGAGGAGATATACCTGGTCCAGGGTGTAGTGAGGAGATATACCTGGTCCAGGGTGTAGTGAGGAGATATACAGTGCCTTGCGAAAGTATTCGGCCCCCTTGAACTTTGCGACCTTTTGCCACATTTCAGGCTTCAAACATAAAGATATAAAACTGTATTTTTTTGTGAAGAATCAACAACAAGTGGGACACAATCATGAAGTGGAACGACATTTATTGGATATTTCAAACTTTTTTAACAAATCAGAAACTGAAAAATTAAAGCACTAGTTCCATTGATCAGGTTTGAGGACAGTGTTCAGCAACCATTGCTGCAGCTCAGAGACAAGTTGAGACCAGACCAGATGAGATCAGATGTGACCAGACCAGATGGGACCAGACCAGACGAGACCAGATGTGACCAGACCAGATGTGACCAGACCAGACCAGACCAGATGAGACCAGCCCAGATGTGACCAGACCAGACTAGACCAGATGTGACCAGACCAGACCAGATGAGACCAGAACAGATGAGAACAGACCAGATGAGAACAGACCAGACCAGACCAGATGTGACCAGACCAGACGAGACCAGACCAGATGAGACCAGACCAGACCAGACCAGATTTGACCAGACCAGACCAGACGAGATGAGACTGGATGAGAACAGACCAGACCAGAAAGAAGAGACTGGACAGACCAGACTAGACCAGATAAGACCAGAAGAGACCAGTCCAGATGAGACCAGACCAGATGTGACCAGACCAGATGTGACCAGATGAGATGTGACCAGACCAGACGAGATGAGACCAGACCAGGTGAGACCAGACCAGATGTGACCAGACGGGACAAGACCAGACAGACCAGACTAGACCAGACAAGACCAGAAGAGACCAGACCAGATGAGAACAGACCAGACCAGAAAGAAGAGACTGGACAGACCAGACTAGACCAGATAAGACCAGAAGAGACCAGACCAGATGAGACCAGACCAGACAAGGTCCAAATGTCCCCTAGCTGCACTGATGTGAATTCTCTAATCTGTAGATGACACATCCCAGATCCTGATATTTCAACTTCGCTGAGCCAGCAGATATTGCATCCATTCCGGACAAAGCGTTGCCATGGAAACAGAGGCGACGACGGAGAGGAGCAACAAGCTCTCACAGTCTCACTACAGAATTAGACGTTCATCCACGTTCTCCAAAAGTCAAATTTAGACATTTTTGTTGCTCCTACTGCTCTGTATCGCTCCATTTCTCCAAACGTCAAAAAGGTAAGGCCTTAAGGGTTAAGTTTAGACACTCATTCCAAATGGGTAAGGTAAGGGTTAATGTTTTGGGATAGGGTTAATACAACCAAAAATTAAAAACAGTGTCCACAACTGGGATCAAACACATAAACCTCTGATCCAGAGTCATGGGACCATCTTGATCATAATAACCATAATAAAGTACTTAAGTAAAAATACTTTAACCTCTAGGGGATAGGGGGCGGTATTTTCACGACCCACTTGATCATAATAAGCAGTGTTGTAAAGTACTTAAGTAAAAATACTTTAAAGTACTACTTAAGTAGTTTTGGGGTATCTGTACTTTACTATTTATATTTTTGACTACTTTTACTTTACTACATTCCTTAAGAAAATAATGTACTTTTTACTCCATACATTTTCCTTGACACCCAAAAGTACTCGTTACATTTTGAATGCTTAGCAGGTCAGGGAAATTAATGCACTTATCAAGAGAACATCCCTGGTTATCCCTACTGCCTCTGATCTGGAGGACTCACTAAACAGAGAACATCCCTGGTCATCCCTACTGCCTCTGATCTGGAGGACTCACTAAACAGAGAACATCCCTGGTCATCCCTACTGCCTCTGATCTGGAGGACTCACTAAACAGAGAACATCCCTGGTCATCCCTACTGCCTCTGATCTGGAGGACTCACTAAACAGAGAACATCCCTGGTCATCCTTACTGCCTCTGATCTGGAGGACTCACTAAACAGAGAACATCCCTGGTCCTCCCTACTGCCTCTGATCTGGAGGACTCACTAAACAGAGAACATCCCTGGTCATCCCTACTGCCTCTGATCTGGAGGACTCACTAAACAGAGAACATCCCTGGTCATCCCTACTGCCTCTGATCTGAAGGACTCACTAAACAGAGAACATCCCTGGTCCTCCCTACTGCCTCTGATCTGGTGGACTCACTAAACAGAGAACATCCCTGGTCATCCCTACTGCCTCTGATCTGAAGGACTCACTAAACAGAGAACATCCCTGGTCCTCCCTACTGCCCCTGATCTGGTGGACTCACTAAACAGAGAACATCCCTGGTCCTCCCTACTGCCTCTGATCTGGAGGACTCACTAAACAGAGAACATCCCTGGTCATCCCTACTGCCTCTGATCTGGAGGACTCACTAAACAGAGAACATCCCTGGTCATCCCTACTGCCTCTGATCTGGAGGACTCACTAAACAGAGAACATCCCTGGTCATCCCTACTGCCTCTGATCTGGAGGACTCACTAAACAGAGAACATCCCTGGTCATCCCTACTACCTCTGATCTGGTGGACTCACTAAACAGAGAACATCCCTGGTCATCCCTACTGCCTCTGATCTGGAGGACTCACTAAACAGAGAACATCCCTGGTCATCCCTACTGCCTCTGATCTGGAGGACTCACTAAACAGAGAACATCCCTGGTCATACCTACTGCCTCTGATCTGGAGGACTCACTAAACAGAGAACATCCCTGGTCATCCCTACTGCCTCTGATCTGAAGGACTCACTAAACAGAGAACATCCCTGGTCCTCCCTACTGCCTCTGATCTGGAGGACTCACTAAACCCACATGCTTCGTTTGTAAATGATGTGTGAATGTTGGAGTGTGCCCCTGGCTTTCCTTAAATAAATAAAAACAAGAAAATGGTGCCATCTGGTTTGCTTAAAGGAATTTACATGATTTATTAATTATAGTTTAAACTTTCTTAAGTATATTTTAAACCAAATACTTTGAGACTAACTCAAGTAGAATTTGACTGGGTCACTTATACTTTTGTCATTTTCTATTAATGTACAGTTGAAGTCGGAAGTGGACATACATCTCATAAGGTAGGCTTATGTCACTGGGCAGCTCGCGTCTGGGTGTCCCTTTTGTAGTCTGTAATAGTTTGCAAGCCCTGCCATATCCGACTAACGTCAGAGCCGGTGTACGAGACGTCAATCCTGTATTGACGCTTTGCCTGTTTGATGGTTCTTTTGAGAGCATAGCAGGATTTCTTATAAGCGGGGTATGTACTTACGGCCACTGTGGGGACAACGTCCCCAATGCACTTATTGATGAAGCTGGGGACTGAGGTGATATTCTTCTCAATGCCATTGGATGAATCCCAGAACATATTCCTGTCTGTGCTAGCAAAACAGTCCTGTAGCGTAGCATCTGTGTCATCAGACCACTTCCGTATTTGAGTGAGTCACTGGTACTTCCTGCTTAAATTTTTGCTTGTAAGCAGGAATCAGGAGGATAGAATTATGATCAGATTTTGCCAAATGGAGGACAGGAGAGAGCTTTGTATGCGTCTCTGTGTGTGGAGTAAAGGTGGTCTAGAATATTTTTTATTCTTCTCTGGTTGGACATGTGACATGCTGGTAGAAATATGAAATAAAATATTAAACTGATTTAAGTTTCCCTGCATTAAAGTCCCCGGCCACTAGGTGCGCCACTTCTGGATGAGCGTTTTCCTGTTTGCTTTTGGCCTACAGCTCGTTGAGTGCGGTCTTAGTGCCAGCATCGGTTTGTGGCTGTACAGTTGAAGTGGGAAGTTTACATACACCTTAGCCAAATACATTTAAACTCAGTTTTTCACAATTCCTGACATTTAATCCTAGTAAAAATTCTCTGTCTTAGGTCAGTTAGGATTACCACTTTAGTTTAAGAATGTGAAATGTCAGAATAATATAGTAGAGAGAATTTATTTATTTCAGCTTTTATTTCTTTCATCACATTCCCAGTGGGTCAGAAGTTTTCATACACTCAATTAGTATTGGGCCAAATGTTTCGGGTAGCCTTCCACAAGCTTCCCACAATAAGTTGGATGAATTTTGGCCCATTCCTCCTGACAGAGCTGGTGTAACCGAGTCAGGTTTGTAGGCCTCCTTGCTCGCACATGCTTTTTTCAGTTCTGCCCACAAATTTTCTATAGATTGAGGTCAGGGCTTTGTGATGGCCACTCCAATACCTTGACTTTGTTGTCTTTAAGACATTTCGCCACAACTTTGGAAGTATGCTTGGGGTCATTGTCCATTTGGAAGACCCATTTGCGACCAAGCTTTAACTTCCTGACTGATGTCTTGAGATATTGCTTCAATATAACCACGTAATTTTTCACCCTCATGCCATCTATTTTGTGAAGCGCACCAGTCCCTCCTGCAGCAAAGCACCCCCACAACATGATGCTGCCACCCCCGTGCTTCACGGTTGGGATGGTGTTCTTTGGCTTGCAAGCCTTCCCCCTTTTTCCTCCAAACATAACGATGGTCATTATGGCCAAACAGTTCTGATTTTGTTTCATCAGACCAGTGGACATTTCTCCAAAAAGTACGATCTTTGTCCCCCTGTGTAGTTGCAAACCGTAGTCTGGCTTTTTATGGCGGTTTTGGAGCAGTGGCTTCTTCCTTGCTGAGCGGCCTTTCAGGTTATGTCGATATAGGACTCGTTTTACTGTGGATATAGATACTTATGTACCTGTTTCCTCCAGCATCTTCACCAAGATCCTTTGCTGTTGTTCTGGGATTGATTTGCACTTTTCGCACCAAAGTACAATCATCTCTAGGAGACAGAACGGGTCTCCTTCCTGAGCAGTATGACGGCTGCGTGGTCCCATGGGGTTTATACTTGCATACAATTGTTTGTACAGATGAACGTGGTACCTTCAGGCGTTTGGAAATTGCTCCCAAGGATGAACCAGACTTGTGGAGATCTATACATTTTTTCTGTGGTCTTGGCTGATTTCATTTGATTTTCCCATGATGTCAAGCAAAGAGGCACTGAGTTAGAAGGTAGGCCTAGAAATGCATCCACAGGTACACCTCCAATTGACTCAAACGATGTCAATTAGCCTATCAGAAGCTTCTAAAGCCATGACATCATTTTCTGGAATTTTCCAAGCTGTTGAAAGGCACAGTCAACATAGTGTATGTAAACTTCTGACCCACTGGAATTGTGATACAGTGAATTATAAGTTAAATAATCTGTAAACAATTGTTGGAAAAATTACTTGTGTCATGCACAAAGTAGATGTCCTAACCGACTTGCCAAAACTATCGTTTGTAAACAAGAAATTTGTGGAGTGGTTGAAAAACGAGTTTTAATGACACCAACCTAAGTGTATGTAAACTTCCAACTTCAACTGTATATTTACTTTTACTCAAATATGACACCGATAATAACGCACACTGACAAAGAGAGAGAGGGGAAGGGAAAGGGAGGGATGGAGGGGAGATAAGGGGGAGAGGGAGGAGGGAGGGGGCAGAGAGGGACGGAAGGAGAGGGTGAGTCAGAGAAATCCCAAGAACATATTCCTCATAATTAATAAATGAAAAATGTTACTGCAGCTAATCGATAGAGTTGTTAGAGGGAATTGATCGGGCTTGTGGTTTTTTGGAATCTCTATTTTGCGGGTACCATTCCCATCCAGGACAAAAGACTCTCCAGAGTACCATCTGACTGATAGACACTTAGTAGCTTGACCCCCCGAACATAGAGAAGGGGAGGGGAGAGACACAGAGAGAGAGAGAGAGAGAGTGTGTGAGAGAGGGAGGGGGTGGAGAGAGAGAGGGGGAGAGAAATGGACAGAGAGAGAGACAGAGAGAGGGAGAGAGAGAGAGAGAGAGAGGGAGAGAGAGAGAGACAGAGAGAGAGACAGAGAGAGAGAGAGAGAGAGAGAGAGAGAACAGAGAGAAACAGAGACAGAGAGATAGACAGAGAGAGAGAGAGAGAGAGAGAGAGAGAGAGAGAGAGAGAATAACATAAGTCATTAATTATCATCAACGTTCGACTGATCTGTTGTACGGCCTCCATTAAAGACAAGTCAACATCATATAGCCTTTCCCTCCCTCCCTTCCTCTCTCTCTCTCTTTCTCTCTCTCTCCCTCCCTCCCTCCCTCCCTCCCTCCCTGTGAGGAACTGTATTTTTTCAGCACTGTGAAGTGAGAGAAAGAGAGAAAAAAATTGAGAGGGAGATGAGATGTGAGAAATGATGTGGAGATGGACAGAGTGAGAGAGAACAAAGAACTGAGATAGAAGTTAGAGATAAACTTAGACAGAGAGAGAGAGAGGGGGGGGTGGAGAAATGGACAGAGCGAGGACAGAGAGAGAGAAAGAGATGGAATTTTTGTTGTTTTTCACTTTATATATTCAGTATGTTGTCTACCTCACTTGCTTTGAGACAGAGTTTCCCATGCCAATAAAGCCCTTGAATTGAATTGAATTGAATTGAGAGAGACAGAGAGAGAGAGAGAGAGAGAGAGAGAGAGAGAGAGAGACAGAGAGAGAGAGACAGAGAGAGAAATGGACAGAGAGAGAGAGAGAGAGAGAGAGAGACACGACACAGACAGACTGTCATCAAGGTCAACCTGCCCATGGGTAGTGAGCCACAGCAATGAGATGTGACTGATAGCAGCTGTTCCTCAGCAGAGGTGTCCTGCTATGAAGCGCACTTCGGCTGGCACTCAGGGTTACCACCCCCTTTCCCACATTCTCCCCCCGTTCCCCACCCCCCTTCCCCACCCCCCCCTCTCCTCCCCATCCCCTCTTCTCTGTCCCCTCCCCTCCCCTTTCCTCTCCCCCATCCCCCCCTCTCCTCCTGTCCCCTCTTCCCCTCTCTCCTCTCCTTTCCTCCCCCATCCCCCTCCTTCCTTCTCCTCCTCCCCTGTGGGACAGAGTGTCCCTGGGTTACTCTCTCCCCCCTTGGTCCCCATCTACACCAAAAGATAGGGAGGTGACATGACATGATCTGAAATGACAGGAAGCACTTGATCCCTGCCGCTTCCAAATGTCACCTCGTTCTCCTCCTCCTCCTCCCCCCTCTGGACAGATAGTGGGCTGCTATGACTGTCTAATAATGTTGGATAATATAGTGTCATATACATACTACACTAACACACGCGCGAGCGCGCACACACACACACACATTCACACCACTCACAAACACACACACACACACACACATTCACACCACTCACAAACACACACACACAACTCACAAACACACACACAAACCCACACATGCATAGCTAATCTTGTTGGGACACACAATTCAATCCCAGTCAAAATCTCTGTCAGAATCTGTAATACCAACATGTTTCAAGCAGACCACCACAGTCCCTGTGCTCTAGAATACTAAGGTAACCTGCCTAAATGACTACCGACCCGTAGCACTCACGTCCGTAGCCATGAAGTGCTTTGAAAGGCTGGTCATGGCTCACATCAACACCATTATCCCAGAAACCCTAGACCCACTCCAGTTTGCATAGCGCCCCAACAGATCCACAGATGATGCGATCTCTATTGCACTCCACCCTGCCCTTTCCCACCTGGACAAAAGGAACACCTATGTGAGAATGCTATTCATTGACTACATCTCAGCGTTCAACACCATAGTACCCTCAAAGCTCATCAATAAGCTAAGGACCCTGGGACTAAACACCTCCCTCTGCAACTGGATCCTGGACTTCCTGACGGGCTGCCCCCAGGTGGTAAGGGTAGGTAACAACACATCTGCCTCACTGACCCTCAACATGGGGACCCCTCAGGGGTGCGTGCTCAGTCCCCTCCTGTACTCCCTGCTCACTCATGACTGCATGGCCAGGCACGACTCCAACACCATCATGAAGTTTGCAGATGACACAACAGTGGTAGGCCTGATCACCAACAACGACGAGACAGCCTATAGGGAGGAGGTCAGAGACCTGGAATAACAACCTATCCCTCAACGTAACCAAGACTAAGGAGATGATTGTGGACTACAGGAAAAGGAAGATCGAGCACGCCTCCATTCTCATCGACGGGACTGTAGTGGAGCAGGTTGTTGCAGGTTGTTCCTTGGTGTCCACATCACCAACAAACATGGTCCAAGCACACCAAGACAGTCATGAAGAGGGCAGGACAAACCTCTTCCCCTCAGGAGACTGAGAAGATTTGGCATGGGGTCCTAAGATCCTCAAAAGGTTTTACAGCTGCACCATCGAGAGCATCCTGACGGGTTGCATCACTTCCTGGTATTGCAACTGATTGGCCCCCGACCAGAAGGCACGACAGAGGGTAGTGCGTATGGCCCAGTACATCACGGGGGCCAAGCTTCCTGCCATCCAGGACCTCTGTACCAGGCAGTGTCAGAGGAAGGCCCTAAAAAAATGTAAAGTACTCCAGCCACCCAAGTCAAAGACTGTTTTCTCTGCTACCACACAACAAGCAGTACTGGAGCACCAAGTCTAGGACCAAGAGGCTTCTAAACAGCTTCAACCCCCAAGCCATAAGACTCCTGAGCATCTAATCAATGGATAGCCAGACAACTTACATCCCTCCCAACCATATTTTACATCACTGCTACTCTCTGTTGTTATCATCTATGCATAGTCCCTTTAATAACTCTACCTACATGTACATATGAATTACTTGTTACTTTTTATTTCTTATATATATATATATATATATATATATATATATATATATATATATATATATATATATATATATATATATACCTCAACTAACCGGTTTCCCCGCACATTGACTCTGTACCGGTACCCCCTGTATATAGCCTCCACATTGACTCTGTACCGGTACCCCCTGTATATAGCCTCCACATTGACTCTGTACCGGTACCCCCTGTATATAGCCTCCACATTGACTCTGTACCGGTACCCCCTGTATATAGCCTCCACATTGACTCTGTACCAGTACCCCTGTATATAGCCTCCACATTGACTCTGTACCGGTACCCCCTGTATATAGCCTCCACATTGACTCTGTACCGGTACCCCTGTATATAGCCTCCACATTGACTCTGTACCATAACACCCTGTATATAGTCTCCACATTGACTCTGTACCGGTACCCCCTGTATATAGCCTCCACATTGACTCTGTACCATAACACCCTGTATATAGTCTCCACATTGACTCTGTACCGGTACCCCCTGTATATAGCCTCCACATTGACTCTGTACTGGTATCCCCTGTATATAGCCTCCACATTGACTCTGTACCATAACACCCTGTATATAGTCTCCACATTGACTCTGTACCGGTACCCCCTGTATATAGCCTCCACATTGACTCTGTACCGGTACCCCCTGTATATAGCCTCCACATTGACTCTGTGACGTAACAACCTGTATATAGCCTCCACATTGACTCTGTACCGGTACCCCCTGTATATAGCCTCCACATTGACTCTGTACCGTAACACCATGTATATAGCCTCCACATTAACTCTGTACCGGTACCCCCTGTATATAGCCTCCACATTAACTCTGTACCATAACACCCTGTATATAGTCTCCACATTGACTCTGTACCGGTACCCCCTGTATATAGCCTCCACATTGACTCTGTACCGGTACCCCCTGTATATAGCCTCCACATTGACTCTGTACCGTAACACCCTGTATATAGCCTCCACATTGACTCTGTACCGTAACACCATGTATATAGCCTCCACATTAACTCTGTACCGGTACCCCCTGTATATAGCCTCCACATTGACTCTGTACCGTAACACCCTGTATATAGTCTCCACATTGACTCTGTATCGTAACACCCATGTTATTACCAGTACTAATATATAGCCATGTTATTACCAGTACTACTATATAGCCATGTTATTACCAGTACTACTATATAGCCATGTTATTACCAGTACTACTATATAGCCATGTTATTACCAGTACCACTATATAGCCATGTTATTACAGGAACTATATAGCCATGTTATTATCGGTACTACTATATAGCCATGTTATTACCAGTACTACTATATAGCCATGTTATTACCAGTACTACTATATAGCCATGTTATTACCAGTACTACTATATAGCCATGTTATTACCAGTACTACTATATAGCCATGTTATTACCAGTACTACTATATAGCCATGTTATTACCAGTACTACTATATAGCCATGTTATTACCAGTACTACTATATAGCCATGTTATTACCAGTACTACTATATAGCCATGTTATTACAGGAACTATATAGCCATGTTATTACCGGTACTACTATATAGCCATGTTATTACCAGTACCACTATATAGCCATGTTATTACCAGTACTACTATATAGCCATGTTATTACCAGTACTACTATATAGCCATGTTATTACCAGTACTACTATATAGCCATGTTATTACAGGAACTACTATATAGCCATGTTATTACCAGTACCACTATATAGCCATGTTGTTACCAGTACCACTATATAGCCATGTTATTACCAGTACTACTATATAGCCATGTTATTACCGGTACTACTATATAGCCATGTTATTACCAGTACTACTATATAGCCATGTTATTACCAGTACCACTATATAGCCATGTTATTACCGGTACTACTATATAGCCATGTTATTACCAGTACTACTATATAGCCATGTTATTACCGGTACTACTACTATATAGCCATGTTATTACCAGTACTACTATATAGCCATGTTATTACCGTACTACTATATAGCCATGTTATTACCAGTACTACTATATAGCCATGTTATTACAGGAACTATATAGCCATGTTATTACCGGTACTACTATATAGCCATGTTATTACCAGTACTACTATATAGCCATGTTATTACCAGTACTACTATATAGCCATGTTATTACCAGTACCACTATATAGCCATGTTATTACCAGTACTACTATATAGCCATGTTATTACCGGTACTACTATATAGCCATGTTATTACCAGTACTACTATATAGCCATGTTATTACCGGTACACCTTTATAACCTTGTTGTTTTTAATGTGTTACTATTTTATTTTTAATGTACTTAGTAAATATTTGTCTCACCATTTCTTAACTCTTTAATTGTTGTTAGGGGCTCAGAATTAAGCACACCAGTTCTATTTGACCAATACAATGTGATTAACTACTTATATCTTCTTCTTTTGTAAACCACGTTTTTAAAATATTTATTTATAAATGTTTTGTGTCAACATGAAATTCATTTGCATTGTTATATTGTGAAAGATAACAAACTAGATACACTAACTACTGTACATGTGACACTGGTGTTCTGGGTGTCCACAGGGCCACAATTGAGGAGAATGTCGGTAGTAAATCCTTTAATTTTACCACTGTTTGTTTTCCAAAGAAACATGTTGTAATAGCCCCAGGATTAAGAATATTCTTGTCACTTTTGCAAAACTTTTATTTGCACTTTTCACAATGATTCTAAAACACCCCACAGGAGCATGTCTGAAAAGCTCTCCCAGACACACACACACACACACACACACACACACACACACACACACACACACACACACACACACACACACACACACACACACACACACACACACACACACACACAAAAATGGCTCTCTCTCTACTCTACTCTCTCTAAATGGCCCACCCTCTCCTCTACTCTCTCTAAATGGCCCACCCTCCCCTCTACTCTCTCTAAATGGCCCACCCTCTCCTCTACTCTCTAAATGGCCCACCCTCTCCTCTCTCTAAACGGCCCACCCTCTCTCCTCTACTCTCTCTAAATGGCCCTCTCTCTACTCTACTCTCTCTAAATGGCCCACACTCTACTCTACTCTCTCTAAATGGCCCACCCTCTACTCTACTCTCTCTAAACGGCCCACCCTCTCCTCTACTCTCTCTAAATGGCTCACCCTCTCCTCTACTCTCTCTAAATGGCCCTCTCTCTTCTCTACTCTCTCTAAATGGCCCACCCTCTCCTCTACTCTCTAAATGGCCCACCCTCCCCTCTACTCTCTCTAAATGGCCCTCTCCTCTCTCTAAATGGCCCACCCTCTACTCTACTCTCTCTAAATGGTCCACCCTCTCCTCTACTCTACTCTCTCTAAATGGTCCACCCTCTCCTCTACTCTCTCTAAATGGCCCACCCTCTTCTCTCTCCAAATGGCCCTCTCTCTACTCTACTCTCTCTAAATGGTCCACCCTCTCCTCTACTCTCTCTAAATGGCCCACCCTCTCCTCTACTCTCTCTAAATGGCCCACCCTCTCCTCTACTCTCTCTAAATGGCCCACCCTCTCCTCTACTCTCTCTAAATGGCCCTCTCTCTACTCTACTCTTTCCAAATGGCCCTCTCTCTCCTCTCCTCTCTCCAAATGGCCCACCCTCTACTCTACTCTCTCTAAATGGCCCACCAGCTCCTCTCTCCAAATGGCCCACCCTCTCCTCTCCTCTCTCCAAATGGCCCACCCTCTCCTCTCTCCGAATGGCCCACCGGAAGAGAAGTGAGGGAGATATAGAAGAGGAAGGAGCGAGTTTCACTTTAGGAGAGAGCTTTAATCCCATTGGTCCACCTGTATGGCCAGTCTAGAATTAATTAAATAATGAATTACATGAACATGGGATGAGAGGGAATGAGCTCTGAGTGGCCTAGCTCAGGGAATTCTCCAAAGTGCTTTTAGACTGTATTAATCGTCTCGTCACCTCCAGATCCGTTTTTTTATGTGCATTTCTGCTTGATGTGTTGGTGGATGAGCTTCGGGAGGGAGAACGTGTGATGTGATGGTTGATGTGCTTTAAAAGGGTGGACATGTGTTGTATTGGCTGATGTGCTTTAAAAGGGTGGACATGTGTTGTATTGGCTGATGTGCTTTAGGAGGGTGGACATGTGTTGTATTGGTTGATGTGCTTTAGGAGGGTGGACATAATTGAAAAAGTGTGTCCTAGTGGGTCCGCTGCCCTACACACCCAAGACCGACAGCGCAACAGGACACCTGTATAGACTGTTCAGGGTCCTAAGATGTCTTTCCCAGTGACAGGGGAAAATATATGAGCCCTCCAGGGCCTCCAGAGCCTCCAGGGCCTCCAGAGCCTCCAGGGCCTCCAGAGCCTCCAGAGCCTCCAGGCCCTCCAGGCCCTCCAGGGCCACTGTTTATGTCCACACTGTATTTGAATGTATTATCTTGTGTAGTGGCATGTTATTAAATAGCATTGTTCCTGACGCGACAAGCCCGCCTCTGCCAGAGCGCCATGTACAAACCGACTAATCAATAAATGTGTACTCTTTCATAACTGCCATGGCAAATATCAAATCAATTCCCTGATCGTGATGATGTACTTTAATTTACATGACGCTCAAACATGATGAAATCGTAAAACAACGTCCACATTGCAGTTTGCCATTCAACTTAATGCAGTCGATTAAAAAATATATTTTATACATTTAGAAATATATTTTAAACATTTAGAAATATATTTTAAACATTTAGAAATATATTTTCAATGTTTTGTAAAAGTACAAAGGTGACAATAAAAACAATATTAATTCAAAAAAAGTATATAATTTTTGCTTGCTGGAGAGAGCTGGAGATGTAGACAGATGTGTGTGTGTGTGTGTAAGGGGGTCAGAGAGAACAGTCCAAACTATCCCCCCCAATCTGCCATTTTTCCATCCGGATGATCGTCTGGCTGCTGGACTGGGAAGCTTACTGCCTTCTTCTCAATCCCTGTCTGTGTCCCTCTGTGTCTCTATTCCCTCAGTGTCTCTGTTCCCTATTCCCTCTGTGTCTCTATTCCCTCTGGGTCTCTATTCCCTCTGGGTCTCTGTTCCCTCTGGGTCTCTGTTCCCTCTGTGTCTCTGTTCCCTCTGTGTCTCTGTTCCCTCTGGGTCTCTGTTCCCTCTGTGTCTCTGTTCCGTCTGTGTCTCTGTTCCCTCTGTGTCTCTGTTCCCTCAGCGTCTCTATTCCCTCTGGGTCTCTGTTCCTTCTGTGTCTCTGTTCCCTCAGTGTCTCTGTTCCCTCAGTGTCTCTGTTCCCTCTGGGTCTCTGTTCCCTCTGGGTCTCTGTTCCCTCAGTGTCGCTGTTCCCTCTGGGTCTCTATTCCCTCTGGGTCTTTATTCCCTCAGTGTCTCTGTTCCCTATTCCCTCTGGGTCTTTATTCCCTCAGTGTCTCTGTTCCCTATTCCCTCTGTGTCTCTATTCCCTCTGGGTCTCTATTCCCTCTGGGTCTCTGTTCCCTCTGTGTCTCTGTTCCCTCTGTGTCTCTGTTCCCTCTGGGTCTCTGTTCCCTCTGTGTCTCTGTTCCGTCTGTGTCTCTGTTCCCTCTGTGTCTCTGTTCCCTCATTCCCCTCTGGGTCTCTGTTCCTTCTGTGTCTCTGTTCCCTCAGTGTCTCTGTTCCCTCAGTGTCTCTGTTCCCTCTGGGTCTCTGTTCCCTCTGGGTCTCTGTTCCCTAGTGTCCTGTTCCCTCTGGGTCTCTATTCCCTCTGGGTCTTTATTCCCTCAGTGTCTCTGTTCCCTATTCCCTCTGGGTCTTTATTCCCTCAGTGTCTCTGTTCCCTATTCCCTCTGGGTCTTCATTCCCTCAGTGTCTCTGTTCCCTATTCCCTCTGGGTCTTTATTCCCTCAGTGTCTCTGTTCCCTATTCCCTCTCGGTCTTTATTCCCTCAGTGTCTCTGTTCCCTATTCCCTCTGGGTCTTTATTCCCTCAGTGTCTCTGTTCCCTATTCCCTCTGGGTCTTTATTCCCTCAGTGTCTCTGTTCCCTATTCCCTCAGTGTCTCTGTTCCCTATTCCCTCTGGGTCTTTATTCCCTCAGTGTCTCTGTTCCCTATTCCCTCTGGGTCTTTATTCCCTCAGTGTCTCTGTTCCCTATTCCCTCAGTGTCTCTGTTCCCTATTCCCTCAGTGTCTCTGTCCCTATTTCCTCTGGGTCTTTATTCCCTCAGTGTCTCTGTTCCCTATTCCCTCAGTGTCTCTGTTCCCTATTCCCTCAGTGTCTCTGTCCCTATTCCCTCTGGGTCTTTATTCCCTCAGTGTCTCTGTTCCCTATTCCCTCAGTGTCTCTGTTCCCTATTCCCTCAGTGTCTCTGTTCCCTATTCCCTCTGGGTCTTTATTCCCTCAGTGTCTCTGTTCCCTATTCCCTGTGTCTCTGTTCCCTATTCCCTCAGTGTCTCTGTCCCTATTCCCCCAGTGTCTCTGTTCCCTATTCCCTCAGTGTCTCTGTTCCCTATTCCCTCAGTGTCTCTGTTCCCTATTCCCTCAGTGTCTCTGTTCCCTATTCCCTCAGTGTCTCTGTTCCCTATTCCCTCAGTGTCTCTGTTCCCTATTCCCTCTGTGTCTTTATTCCTCTGTGTCTCTATTCCCTCAGTGTCTCTGTTCCCTATTCCCTCAGTGTCTCTGTTCCCTATTCCTTCAGTGTCTCTGTTCCCTATTCCCTCAGTGTCTCTGTTCCCTATTCCCTCAGTGTCTCTGTTCCCTATTCCCTCTGTGTCTTTGTTCCCTCAGTGTCTCTGTTCCCTATTCCCTCAGTGTCTCTGTTCCCTATTCCCTCTGGGTCTCTATTCCCTCAGTGTCTCTGTTCTCTATTCCATCAGTGTCTCTGTTCCCTATTCCCTCAGTGTCTCTGTTCCCTATTCCCCCTGGGTCTCTATTCCCTATTCCCTCAGTGTCTCTGTTCCCTATTCCCTCAGTGTCTCTGTTCTCTATTCCATCAGTGTCTCTGTTCCCTATTCCCTCAGTGTCTCTGTTCCCTATTCACTCTGGGTCTCTATTCCCTATTCCCTCAGTGTCTCTGTTCCCTATTCCCTCAGTGTCTCTGTTCCCTATTCCCTCAGTGTCTCTGTTCCCTATTCCCTCAGTGTCTCTGTTCCCTATTCCCTCAGTGTCTCTGTTCCCTATTCCCTCAGTGTCTCTGTTCCCTATTCCCTCTGTGTCTTTGTTCCCTCTGTGTCTCTATTCCCTCAGTGTCTCTGTTCCCTATTCCCTCAGTGTCTCTGTTCCCTATTCCCTCTGGGTCTCTATTCCCTCAGTGTCCTGTTCTCTATTCCCTCAGTGTCTCTGTTCCCTATTCCCCAGGGTCTCTGTTCCCTATTCCCTCAGTGTCTCTGTTCCCTATTCCCTCAGTGTCTCTGTTCCCTATTCCCTCTGGGTCTCTATTCCCTCAGTGTCTCTGTTCCCTATTCCCTCAGTGTCTCTGTTCTCTATTCCATCAGTGTCTCTGTTCCCTATTCCCTCAGTGTCTCTGTTCCCTATTCCCTCTGGGTCTCTATTCCCTATTCCCTCAGTGTCTCTGTTCCCTATTCCCTCAGTGTCTCTGTTCCCTATTCCCTCAGTGTCTCTGTTCCCTATTCCCTCAGTGTCTCTGTTCCCTATTCCCTCTGGGTCTCTATTCCCTCAGTGTCTCTGTTCCCTATTCCCTCTGTGTTGCATCACCCAACTTCTGTTGAACTTCAATTGGCGGACAGAGACTTACATTCTCCTGCAAAAATGTCTTGATAATCTTGGGAATTCATTTTTCCGTCAATGACAGCAAAACAGCCCCAAACCATGATTCTCCCTCCACCATACTTTACAGTTGGGATGAAGTTTTGATGTTGGTGTGCTGTGCCTTTTTTTCTCCACACATAGTGTTGTGTGTTCCTTCCAAACAACTCAACTGTAGTTTCATCTGTCCACGGAATATTTTGCCAGAAGCGTTGTGGAAAATCCAGGTGCACTTATGAAAACTTCAGACGTGCAGCAATGTTTTTATTGAACAGCAGTGGCTTCTTCCGTGGTGTCCTCCCATGAACACCATTCTTGTTTAGTGTTTTACGTATCGTAGACTCGTCGACAGAGATGTTAGCATGTTCCAGAGATTTCTGTAAGTCTTTAGCTGACACTCTAGGATTCTTCTTCTTAACCTCATTGATCATTCTGCGCTGTGCTCTTACAGACATCTTTGCAGGACGGCCACTCCTAGGGAGAGTAGCAACAGTATTGAACTTTCTCCATTTATAGACAATTTGTCTTACCGTGGACTGATGAACATCCAGGCTTTTCCAATCAACAAGTCAACAATTCTTCTGAGATCTCTTTTGTTCGAGGCATGGCTCACATCAAACAAAACTTCTTGTGAATAGCAAACTCATATTTTGAGTGTTTTTTTTATAGGGCAGGGCAGCTCTAACCAACATCTCCAATCTCATCTCATTGATTGGACTCCAGGTTAACCTCATTCTTCCAACCTACACTGTGAATGTTTAAATGATGTATTCAATATAGACAAGAAAAATACCATAATGTCTGTGTTATTAGTTTAAGCACACTGTGTATGTCTGTGGCTGTGACTTAGATGAAGATCAGATCAAACTAGAAGAAATCCAGGTTACTTGCCACTGTATATACAGGGTGTACCGGTACCGAGTCAATGACACAGAGGTTAATCGAGGTAATCTGTAAAGTGACTGTGTTTAATAATAAGATAATATACAGAGAGTAGCAGCAGTGTACACAGCCCTTACGATTCTCTCTCTCTCTCTCCCTCTCCCTCTCTCTCTCTCTCTCTCTCTCTCTCTCTCTCTCTCTCTCTCTCTCTCTCTCTCTCTCTCTCTCTCTCTCTCTCTCTCTCTCTGAAACATATGTTAACATTGCCATAGCAAGTGAAATAGATAATAAACAACAAAAATGAACAGTAAACATTTACATGTTTAAACATTTACTTCCAAAAGATTAGAGACATTTCAAATGTCATATTATGTTGTTATACAGTGTTGTAACAATGTGCATATAATTAAAGTACACAAGGGAAAATAAATAAGCATAAATATGGGTTGTATTTACAATGGTGTTTGTTCTTCACTGGTTGCCCTTTTCTTGTGGCAACAGGTCACAAATATTGCTGCTGTGATGGCACACTGTGGAATTTCACCCAGTAGATATGGGAGTTTATCAATGTTTGATTTGTTTTCTAATTCTTTGTGGGTCTCTGTAATCTGAGGGAAATCTGTGTCTCTAATATGGTCATACATTTGTCAGGTTAGGAAGTGCAGCTCAGTTTCCACCTCATTTTGTGGGCAGTGAGCACATAGCCTGTCTTCTCTTGAGAGCCATGTCTGCCTACGGCGGCCTTTCTCAATAGCAAGGCTATGCTCACTGAGTCTGTACATAGTCAAAGCTTTCCTTAAGTTTGGGTCAGTCACAGTGGTCAGGTGTTCTGCCACTGTGTACTCTCTGTTTTGGGCCAAATAACATTCTAGTTTGATCTGACTTTTTGTTAATTCTTTCCAATGTGTCAAGTAATTATCTTTTTGTTTTCTCATGATTTGGTTGGGTCTAATTGTGTTGCTGTGTTGTTGTCCAGTCCACTAAGCAAGCTGGTCCTGGGGCTCTGTTCACAAACACAAACAGACCTCCACAGAGCCCCAGGACCAACTTGCTTGGGGACTCTTCTCCAGGTTCATCTCTCTGTAGGTGATGGCTTTGTTATGGAAGGTTTGGGAATCGTTTCTTTTTATGTGGTTGTAGAATTTAAAGTCTCTTTTCTGGATTTTGATAATGAGCATCAGCCCAAAAAAAATGTAACCCCCTTTTTCTCCCCAATTATTAGTAGCTACTATCTTGTCTCATCGCTACAACTCCCGTACGGGCTCGGGAGAGATGAAGGTCGAAAGCCATGCGTCCTCCGATACACAACCCAACCAAGCCGCACTGCTTCTTAACACAGCGCCATCCAACCCGGAAGCCAGCCGCACCAATGTGTCGGAGAAAACACCGTGCGCCTGGCGACCTTGGTTAGCGCGCACTGCACCCGGCCCGCCACAGGAGAGTGCACGATGAGACAAGGATATCCCTACCGGCCAAACCCTCCCTAACCCGGACGACGCTATGCCAATTGTGCATCGCGACCGAGCCTGGGCTTGAACCCAGAATCTCTAGTGGCACAACTGGCACTGCGATGCAGACCACTGCCCCACTCAGGAGGCCTCAAATGAAGGAAATTTTTTGCAATTCTGCATGCAGAGTCTCAATTTGGTGTTTGTGAATTCTTGGCAATGGGTTCAATAACTGATTCAAGTATCTCTCTCTCTCTCTCTCTTTCTCCCTCTCTCTCTCTCTCGCTCCCTATTGCCCTACCTCTCTACCTCTCTACCTCTCTACCTCTCTCTCTCTACCTCTCTACCTCTCTACCTCTCTACCTCTCTACCTCTCTACCTCTCTCTCGCTCCCTATTGCCCTACCTCTCTACCTACCTCTCTCTCTCTCTACCTCTCTCTACCTCTCTACCTCTCTACCTCCTACTACCCTACCTCTCTACCTCTCTACCTCTCTACCTCTCTCTCTCTCTCTCTCCTCTCTACCTCTCTACCTCTCTCTCTCTCTACCTCTCTACCTCTCTACCTCTCTACCTCTCTACCTCTCTCTCTCTCTACCTCTCTACCTCTCTACCTCTCTACCTCTCTACCTCTCTACCTCTCTACCTCTCTACCTCTCTACCTCTCTACCTCTCTCTCTCTTAACCTCTCTACCTCTCTCTCTCTTAACCTCTCAACCTCTCAACCTCTCTACCTCTCTACCTCTCTACCTCTCTACCTCCCTACCTCTCTACCTCTCTACCTCTCTACCTCTCTACCTCTCTACCTCTCTCTCTCTCTCTCTCTCTCTCTCCCTATTGCCCTACCTCTCTACCTCTCTCTCTCTCTACCTCTCTACCTCTCTCTCTCTCTACCTCTCTACCTCTCTACCTCTCTACCTCTCTCCCTCTCTCTCTCGCTCCCTATTGCCCTACCTCTCTACCTCTCTACCTCTCTACCTCTCTCTCTCTCTCTCTCTCTCTACCTCTCTCCCTATTGCCCTACCTCTCTACCTCTCTCTCTCTCTACCTCTCTACCTCTCTACCTCCCTACCTCTCTACCTCTCTACCTCTCTCTCTCTCTCTCTCTCGCTCCCTATTGCCCTACCTCTCTACCTCTCTCTCTCTCTCGCTCCCTATTGCCCTACCTCTCTACCTCTCTATCTCTCTACCTCTCTACCTCTCTACCTCTCTACCTCTCTACCTCTCTACCTCTCTACCTCTCTCTCTCTCTACCTCTCTACCTCTCTACCTCTCTACCTCTCTACCTCTCCTCTCTCTCTACCTCTCTACCTCTCTACCTCTCTCTCTCTCTACCTCTCTACCTCTCTACCTCTCTACCTCTCTCTCTCTCTACCCTCTACCTCTCTCTCTCTCTACCTCTCTACCTCTCTACCTCTCTACCTCTCTACCTCTCTCTCTCTCTGCCTCTCTACCTCTCTACCTCTCTACCTCTCTACCTCTCTCTCTCTAACCTCTCTACCTCTCTCTCTTTTCTCCCTCTCTCTCTCGCTCCCTATTGCCCTACCTCTCTCTCTCTTAACCTCTCTACCTCTCTCTCTCTCAACCTCTCTCTCTTTCTCCCTCTCTCTCTCGCTCCCTATTGCCCTACCTCTCTACCTCTCTACCTCTCTCTCTCTTAACCTCTCTACCTCTCTCTCTCTTAACCTCTCTACCTCTCTCTCTCTTAACCTCTCTACCTCTCTCTCTCTCAACCTCTCTACCTCTCTCTCTCTTAACCTCTCTACCTCTCTCTCTCTTAACCTCTCTACCTCTCTCTCTCTTAACCTCTCTACCTCTCTCTCTCTTAACCTCTCTACCTCTCTCTCTCTTAACCTCTCTACCTCTCTCTCTCTTAACCTCTCTACCTCTCTCTCTCTTAACCTCTCTACCTCTCTCTCTCTCTAACCTCTCTACCTCTCTCTCTCTTAACCTCTCTACCTCTCTCTCTCTTAACCTCTCTACCTCTCTCTCTCTTAACCTCTCTACCTCTCTCTCTCTCTCTTAACCTCTCTACCTCTCTCTCTTAACCTCTCTACCTCTCTCTCTCTTAACCTCTCTACCTCTCTCTCTCTTAACCTCTCTACCTCTCTCCCACGCTCTCTCCCTACATCTCTCCCTCGCTCTCTCCCTACCTCTCTCTCTCAACCTCTCTACCTCTCTCTCTCAACCTCTCTACCTCTCTCCCACGCTCTCTCCCTACATCTCTCCCTCCCTACCTCTCTACCTCTCTCCCTACCTCTCCATCTCTCTACCTACCTCTCCTCCTCTCTCTCTCTCTCTCCCTACCTCTCTACCTCTCTCCCTCGCTCTCTCCCTACCTCTCTACCTCTCTCCCTACCTCTCCATCTCTCTACCTACCTCTCCTCCTCTCTCTCTCTCCCTACCTCTCTAACTCTCTCCCTACCTCTCTACCTCTCTCCCTACCTCTCCATCTCTCTACCTACCTCTCTCTCTCTCTCTCCCTACCTCTCTAACTCTCTCCCTACCGCTCTCCCTCCGTCAAAGCTGACCAATCATCCGTCCCTGGCTGAGCAGAGCAGAACACCAGCTTGTTAGCAAGTTAAACAGGGGTCTGGCTGCATGGCGAATGTCTGGCTGGATGTAACGGGGTGGCAGGTAGCCTGGTGGGTAGAGCGTTGGACTAGTAACCTGGATGTAACGGGGTGGCAGGTAGCCTAGAGGGTAGAGCGTTGGACTAGTAACCTGGATGTAACGGGGTGGCAGGTAGCCTAGTGGGTAGAGCTTTGGACTAGTAACCTGGATGTCACCACTGTTCTCATTGGTTGGCTTGGGATTGGACCAGACAATAGATACTGTATAGTTGGGAAAGAGGTTAAATGGAATTACAGTATCATTAGCTGGAGTTTTAGCTGAAAATATGTCCTGTATCTGACCAACTATAGCTTTTGTCAATGCAACAGCACCTATAGGGGGGATTATTTATATTTATTAGTAGTATTTAACTAGGCAAGTCCGTTAAGAACAAATTCTTATTTTCAATGATGGCCTACCAGGGTTAACTGTCTTGTTCAGGGGCAGAGGGACAGATTTGTACCTTGTCAGCTCGGGGATTTGATCTTGTAACCTTTCGGTTACTAGTCCAACGCTCTACCCACTAGGCTACCTGCCCCCCGTTACATCCAGGTTACTAGTCCAACGCTCTACCCACTAGGCTACCTGCCCCCCCCTCCCTCTACCCACTAGGCTACCTGCCACCCCGTTATGAACGATAATAAAAACCTATAGGAGGGATTAGATTATGTATGGGAGAGTCATTTCTAATCCCATTAGGGGCTAATCTCTTGGGATTGGAGAGGAACTGTACAAGCCCTCAGTCTGATTCTCAGTGTTGAGCTATAATATCATGTATGATGAATCCTATAGGCCCTATTGACCAATCCTTGTGTTTCATTAACCAGCATGGTCCTCCTCCATGTCACACCCACACAATCTTCTGGGTCCCTCTCCTCTCCAGCCCACTGTGGCTCCCTAAGGGCCCTTCACTGATCCCCCAGCCCAGGGTACAGTGACAGGGCCCCAGCTGGCCCCTGGTCCCCTGGCAGCAGCAGCACAATAGTTCACGGTGCCTCGTACAGGAAGAACATCTTAACACAGCGTTGGACTAACAGTGTCTGTCTGTCTCTCTCTCTCTCTCTCTCTCTGTCTCTCTCTCTCTGTCGCTCTCTCTCTCTCCCTGTCTTGCCTTGTCCTCCACTCCCTGATCATTCTGGCTGGGTCACCCATTCCAGCATCAATCGATGCTATGAATCACACCAATCACAGCCTTAAACACTCAATGTTGTCCCCAGTCACACCGCCCTGTTAGCCGAGCCAGGAAGCAGCCCCCTGGTCAGGTAGGAGGCTTAATGGACTTAAAGAATGCAGCTGAAGCACTTTCACATCTTCCTCCTAGCATTTTACCACTAAATGCATGAAGTCACTTGGCCATCTGCGGTTTAAAATATCAAGCCACCTTTGACACCTTGGGTTTTGTTACAATTCGATTGTTCAATTCATTTCATATGACCCTTTTTTTAAACCTAATCTGTCAATATCAATACAGATAATAACTTTTCTTTCTCCCTTGTGTTGTTGTTCCAGTTCAAAAGACTATATATATATATATATTACGGAGTAATTTATGAGATTCCCCTTGTGTCATAATTTATTAACGTCCTATATCAAATACATTTCATTTGAACATCTGATCAATTTAGACTGTCAATAGTACAACGGGGTGAAGGTAGCTTAGTGGTTAGAGGGGGGGGGGGCAGGTAGCCTAGTGGGTTAGAGTGTTGGACTAGTAACTGGAAGGTTGCAAGATCGAATCCCCCGAGCTGACAAGGTAAAAATCTGTCCTTCTGCCCCCCTGAACAAGGCAGTTCCCCGGTAGGCCGTCATTGAAAATAAGAATTTGTTCTTAACTGACTTGCCCTAGTTAAATAAAGGCAGATAAAGTACTGATTTTAACAACCTAACACGACGGTACACTTTGGCTGTAGCGCAAATTTTCTCACCCGGAATTCTGGGCAGCTGGCAGTGAGGTGAAAGGACTGTATTCTGATGAATAAACAAGTTGTGGGTCTATCGTTGATTGGCCCCTCACACTGGCCAATCAGAGCGTGCTCCATGGCTAAATATGTGGTAGCTTCAAGTTGTGTATTTACCAGTGTTTTTTTAATCCTTAATCTGTTCTCATCAACTTGAATGTTAGTCCGTTATAGCCTAGTTTGTTAAATAGTCCTGCCCCCCTCCCAATATATTTGCTAAATATTGTAAACATGTTTACATTGTTCTAACTGTATTTCGTCAATGTGGAAATGCATTGTTAAACATGTACTACTACAAAAGTATGTGGACACCTGCTCATTCCACAATGATGGGCATTAATATGGAGTTGGTCCCCCCCTTTGCTGCTATAATAGACTCCACTCTTCTAGGAAGGCTTTCCACTAGATGTTTGGAATATCGGGGACCTGCTTCCATTCAGCCAAAACAAGCATTAGTGATGTCGGGCACTGATGTTGGGTGATTACGCCTAGCTGACAGTCCAAATTCATACCGAACTCATTCCTGTATGGACCTCGCTTTGTGCACGGGGTTACGGTCATGCTGAAACAGGAAAGGGCCTTCCCCAAACTGTTACCACAAAGTTGGAAGCACAGAATCATCTAGAATGTCACTGTACGCTGTAGCATTAAGATTTCCCTTCACTGGAACTAAGGGGTCCGAACTATGAAAAACAGCCCCAGACCATTATTCCTCCTCCACCAAACTTTACAGTTGGCACTATGCATTGGGGCAGGTAGTGTTCTCCTGGCATCCGCCAAACCCAGATTCGTCCGTCGGACTGCCAGATGGTGAAGCGTGATTCATCTCTCCAGAGAACGTGTTTCCACTGTTCCAGAGTCCAATGGCGGTGAGCTTTACACCACTCCAGCCGTCGCTTGGCATTGCGCATGGTGATCTCAGGCTTGTGTGAAGCTGCTCGGCCGTGGAAACCCATTTCATGGAGCTCCTGACAAACGGTTCTTGTGCTGACGTTGCTTCCAGAGGCACGGTGACAACCAGGATAGACGATATTCACGTGCTACACGCTTCAGCATTCCACGGTCACGTTCTGTGTGCTTGTGTGACCTACCACTTCGTGACTGAACCTGTTGTTACTCTTAGACGTTTCCACTTCAAAATAACAGCACTTACAGTTGACCGGGGTGCAGCTCTAGCATAATAACAGCACTTACAGTCGACCGGGGCCAGCTCTAGCATAATAACAGCACTTTCAGTCGACCGGGGTCAGCTCTAGCCTAATAACAGCACTTTCAGTCGTCCGGGGTGCAGCTCTAGCATAATAACAGCACTTACAGTCGACCGGGGTCAGCTCTAGCACAATAACAGCACTTACAGTTGACCGGGGTCAGCTCTAGCATAATAACAGCACTTTCAGTCGACCGGGGTCAGCTCTAGCATAATAACAGTACTTACAGTCGACCGTGGTCAGCTCTAGCATAATAACAGCACTTACAGCCGACCGGGGTCAGCTCTAGCATAATAACAGCACTTACAGTCGACCGGGGTCAGCTCTAGCATAATAACAGCACTTACAGTTGACCGGGGTCAGCTCTAGCATAATAACAGCATTTACAGTTGACCGGGGTCCGCTCTAGCATAATAACAGCATTTACAGTTGACCGGGTCAGCTCTAGCATAATAACAGCACTTGCAGTCGACCGGGGTCAGCTCTAGCATAATAACAGCACTTACAGTCGACCGGGGTCAGCTCTAGCATAATAACAGCACTTTACAGTCGACCGGGGTCAGCCCTAGCATAATAACAGCACTTACAGTCGACCGGGGTCAGCTCTAGCATAATAACAGCACTTACAGTCGACCGGGGTCAGCTCTAGCATAATAACAGCACTTACAGTTGACCGGGGTCAGCTCTAGCATAATAACAGCACTTACAGTCGACCGGGGTCAGCTCTAGCATAATAACAGCACTTACAGTTGACCGGGGTCAGATCTAGCAGGACAGAAATTTGACAAACTGACTTGTTGGAAAGGTGGCATCCAATAACGGTGCAACTTTGAAAGTCACTGAGCTCTTCAGTATGGGCCATTCTACTGCCAATGTTTGTCTATGGAGATTGCATGGCTGTGTGCTCTGTTTTATACACCGTGTGGCAGGTGTGGCTGAAATAGCTGAATCCACTAATTTGAAGGGGTGTCCACATACTGCTGTATATACAGTATTTACATTTGGAAAGGATTCAGACCCCTTGACTTTTTCCACATTTTGTTACGTTAAAGCTTTAATCTAAAATTGATTTAATACATTTTTTGCCTCAAATCTACACACAATACCCATAATGACCAAGGTGGGGGATTGGAAGATGAACTTGTGGTAATCAAATCAAATCAAATTGTATTAGTCACAAATTGTATTAGTCAACTTTTGGGGGCGTTGAGCGTCACAAATAGAACCAAGTTCTATTTTAGCGCCTGGCTACGCTGACGTCATGATTGAATAACATGTATGTGTACATTTATTGTGCGATGCGAGCATGTGTGGTCCCGCATGTAAGACATGTCATTTACCAATCATGGCACAAGGGTTGGAAAATAGCAGAGTGCTGGTTTTTACAAACCAACGTTTCCAAAGAGTGTACGATTGACAGCGCTGCCTTCTGGCCCCAGCTGAAAATAAAGCCCTTAGCCAGACTCATTGATAATATACAGCTAAATCTATATGTGTTCTGTTGTACAGTAATGAGATGCATAAATATTTTAATGGCTTGGATCATGACTTTTATGAGAACTCGAGACTGAAAGAGGACAGGATTGGTTACTAAAGGGTACTGGATTGGTTAGTGGTTGGTAGAGGATTGGTTACTAAAGGGTACTGGATTGGTTAGTGGTTGGTAGAGGATTGGTTAGTGGTTGGTAGAGGATTGGTTAGTAGTTGGTACAGGATTGGTTAGTGGTTGGTACAGGATTGGTTAGTAGTTGGTAGAGGATTGGTTAGTAGTTGGTACAGGATTGGTTAGTAGTTGGGAGAGGATTGGTTAGTAGTTGGTACAGGATTGGTTAGTATAATATACAGCAAAATCTATATGTGTTCTGTTGTACAGTAATGAGATGCATAAATATTTTAATGGCTTGGATCATGACTTTTATGAGAACTCGAGACTGAAAGAGGACAGGATTGGTTACTAAAGGGTTGAGGATTGGTTACCAAAGAGTACTGGATTGGTTAGTGGTTGGTAGAGGATTGGTTACTAAAGGGTACTGGATTGGTTAGTGGTTGGTAGAGGATTGGTTACTAAAGGGTACTGGATTGGTTAGTGGTTGGTAGAGGATTGGTTAGTGGTTGGTAGAGGATTGGTTACTAAAGGGTACTGGATTGGTTAGTGGTTGTTAGAGGATTGGTTAGTGGTTGGTAGAGGATTGGTTACTAAAGGGTACTGGATTGATTAGTGGTTGTTAGAGGATTGGTTAGTGGTTGGTAGAGGATTGGTTACTAAAGAGTACTGGATTGGTTAGTGGTTGGTAGAGGATTGGTTACTAAAGGGTACTGGATTGGTTAGTGGTTGGTAGAGGATTGGTTACTAAAGGGTACTGGATTGGTTAGTGGTTGGTAGAGGATTGGTTAGTGGTTGGTAGAGGATTGGTTACTAAAGGGTACTGGATTGGTTAGTGGTTGGTAGAGGATTGGTTACTAAAGGGTACTGGATTGGTTAGTGGTTGGTAGAGGATTGGTTAGTGGTTGGTAGAGGATTGGTTAGTAGTTGGGAGAGGATTGGTTAGTAGTTGGTACAGGATTGGTTAGTATAATATACAGCAAAATCTATATGTGTTCTGTTGTACAGTAATGAGATGCATAAATATTTTAATGGCTTGGATCATGACTTTTATGAGAACTCGAGACTGAAAGAGGACAGGATTGGTTACTAAAGGGTTGAGGATTGGTTACTAAAGAGTTGAAGATTGGTTGCTGAAGAGTTGAGGATTGGTTGCTGAAGAGTTGAGGATTGGTTACTAAACAGTAGAGGATTGGTTACTAAATGGTACTGGATTGGTTAGTGGTTGGTAGAGATTTTTGTTAGTAGAGGATTGGTTAGTTGTTGGGAGAGGATTGGTTACTAAATGGTAGAGGATTGGTTACTAAAGGGTACTGGATTGGTTAGTGGTTGGTAGAGGATTGGTTAGTGGTTGGTACAGGATTGGTTAGTAGTTGGGAGAGGATTGGTTAGTAGTTGGTAGAAGATTGGTAGAGGATTGGTTACTAAAGGGTACTGGATTGGTTAGTGGTTGGTAGAGGATTGGTTAGTGGTTGGTAGAGGATTGGTTAGTGGTTGGTAGAGGATTGGTTAGTAGTTGGTACAGGATTGGTTAGTGGTTGGTACAGGATTGGTTAGTAGTTGGGAGAGGATTGGTTAGTAGTTGGTACAGGATTGGTTAGTATAATATACAGCAAAATCTATATGTGTTCTGTTGTACAGTAATGAGATGCATAAATATTTTAATGGCTTGGATCATGACTTTTATGAGAACTCGAGACTGAAAGAGGACAGGATTGGTTACTAAAGGGTTGAGGATTGGTTACTAAAGAGTTGAAGATTGGTTGCTGAAGCGTTGAGGATTGGTTGCTGAAGAGTTGAGGATTGGTTACTAAACAGTAGAGGATTGGTTACTAAATGG
>NC_056448.1:45636113-45663613 GCF_018296145.1 Oncorhynchus tshawytscha | reverse complement strand
CTCTATACTCGCCCTTAACAACCCTGTCTGAAGACACCTCTATACTCGCCCTTAACAACCCTGTCTGGAGACACCTCTATACTCGCCCTTAACAACCCTGTCTGGAGACACCTCTATACTCGCCCTTAACAACCCTGTCTGGAGACACCTCTAACAACCCTGTCTGGAGACACCCTTAACAACCCTGTCTGGAGACACCTCTATACTCGCCCTTAACAACCCTGTCTGGAGACACCTCTATACTCGCCCTTAACAACCCTGTCTGGAGACACCTCTATACTCGCCCTTAACAACCCTGTCTGGAGACACCTCTATACTCGCCCTTAACAACCCTGTCTGGAGACACCTCTATACTCGCCCTTACAACCCTGTCTGAAACAACCCTGTCTGGAGACACCTCTATACTCGCCCTTAACAACCCTGTCTGGAGACACCTCTATACTCGCCCTTAACAACCCTGTCTGGAGACACCTCTATACTAACAACCCTGTCTGGAGACACCTCTATACCCGCCCTTAACAACCCTGTCTGGAGACACCTCTATACCCGCCCTTAACAACCCTGTCTGGAGACACCTCTATACTCGCCCTTAACAACCCTGTCTGGAGACACCTCTATACTCGCCCTGGAGACACCTAACAACCCTGTCTGGAGACACCTCTATACTCGCCCTTAACAACCCTGTCTGGAGACACCTCTATACTCGCCCTTAACAACCCTGTCTGGAGACACCTCTATACAACCCCTGTCTGGAGACACCTCTATACTCGCCCTTAACAACCCTGTCTGGAGACACCTCTATACTCGCCCTTAACAACCCTGTCTGGAGACACCTCTATACTCGCCCTTAACAACCCTGTCTGGAGACACCTCTATACTCGCCCTTAACAACCCTGTCTGGAGACACCTCTATACTCGCCCTTAACAACCCTGTCTGGAGACACCTCTATACTTAACAACCCTGTCTGGAGACACCTCTAACAAACAACCTGTCTGGAGACACCTCTATACTCGCCCTTAACAACCCTGTCTGGAGACACCTCTATACCCCCTTAACAACCCTGTCTGGAGACACCTCTATACTCGCCCTTAACAACCCTGTCTGGAGACACCTCTATACTCGCCCTTAACAACCCTGTCTGGAGACACCTCTATACTCCCTTAACAACCCTGTCTGGAGACACCTTAACAACCCAACCCTGTCTGGAGACACCTCTATACTCGCCCTTAACAACCCTGTCTGGAGACACCTCTATACTCGCCCTTAACAACCCTGTCTGGAGACACCTCTATACTCGCCCTTAACAACCCTGTCTGGAGACACCTCTATACTCGCCCTTAACAACCCTGTCTGGAGACACCTCTATACTCGCCCTTAACAACCCTGTCTGGAGACACCTCTATACTCGCCCTTAACAACCCTGTCTGGAGACACCTCTATACTCGCCCTTAACAACCCTGTCTGGAGACACCTCTATACCGCCCTTAACAACCCTGTCTGGAGACACCTCTATACCCGCCCTTAACAACCCTGTCTGGAGACACCTCTATACCCGCCCTTAACAACCCTGTCTGGAGACACCTCTATACTCGCCCTTAACAACCCTGTCTGGAGACACCTCTATACTCGCCCTTAACAACCCTGTCTGGAGACACCTCTATACTCGCCCTTAACAACCCTGTCTGGAGACACCTCTATACTCGCCCTTAACAACCCTGTCTGGAGACACCTCTATACCCGCCCTTAACAACCCTGTCTGGAGACACCTCTATACCCGCCCTTAACAACCCTGTCTGAAGACACCTCTATACCCGCCCTTAACAACCCTGTCTGGAGACACCTCTACACTCGCCCTTAACAACCCTGTCTGGAGACACCTCTATACTCACCCTTAACAACGCTGTCTGGAGACACCTCTATACCCGCCCTTAACAACCCTGTCTGGAGACACCTCTATACTCGCCCTTAATAACCCTGTCTGACGACAGATTGGGTGGTAAGGGAGTCCCATAGGGCGGCCGTACAATTGGCCCAGCGTTGTCCGGGTTAGGTTTTGGCCTGGGTAAGAACTTGTTCTTAACCGACTTGCCTAGTTAAAAGGTTAAATAAAATACTAAATATTTATGAGCTGGGTTGGTCAGGACCCTGGAAAACAGGGTCATTTTTATAGAGTGAGGTATCCTAATAGTAGTCGATTGGTTGCTTGCAGTCATTGACTGACTTTGAAATTAGGAGGAGTGGGCTCTGCTATCCAATCAAATAAAGCCGTTGCTTTCCTGTGTCCAGGGAGCCAATAAGAGTCGTGTTAGGAGGAGTGGGCTCTGCTATCCAATCAAATAAAGCCGTTGCTTTCCTGTGTCCAGGGAGCCAATAAGAGTCGTGTTAGGAGGAGTGGGCTCTGCTATCCAATCAAATCCAATTCTTTTTTATCACATGCTTCGTAGACAACAGGAAACACTTAAGTTAACCGGTCCTTTTTCCAACGATGCAGAGTTAAAGATTTTTTTTTTTTAAAGAAAGAAAAATCTATACAAAAAAAAAATGTGAATAATGACACAAGGAATAAATTACACAGTGAATAACAGGTGACAATAAGAAGTAGGGTCGGAGGGGGGAGTAGGAGTCAATGCTTCATGTTTTATAAAAGATGACCACAACCCTCTGATCATCACAGGCATCATCAGAGGCCCTTTTGATGTTCCCATGTCAATACACATTTCAATTCATATCATTAGTAAATGATCACAGTGTTTTAGTTGGGTGCCAACCATTGATCTGCTCTCTACCGATCAACCTTGTCTCCTTTGATAACATAAATCTCCAAACAATCAGAGAATAAGGTTTATTGAACAGGAATAGAAGATATGGCAAACTAAATCGGTGAAATCTAGTGCAGAATTAATGTTCTCTTCTCTCTCTTGCAAATAATGGATGGCGAAGACAATATGTGGTAATGTCTCAACATTTTCACAAGAAGATTCAGGGGGGAAACAACAACAACAGCAACAACAACAACAACAACAACAGCAACATTGTCTTAGGTCAGATAGCCCATGATTCCACCTGTCGGTTGAGGGATGAGCGTGGAGTAGGAAGACGATGAGGGAAATCAGCTGAAACAATTGTATTGTAATAAACAGCTGTTCTACCTAGAGTAGAGTACAGTAGAGGACAGTAGAGTACAGTAGAGTACAGTACAGTAGAGGACAGTACAGTAGAGTACAGCAGAGTAGAGTACAGTAGAGGACAGTAGAGTACAGTAGAGTACAGTACAGTAGAGGACAGTAGAGTACAGTACAGTAGAGGACAGTACAGTAGAGTACAGCAGAGTAGAGTACAGTAGAGTACAGTAGAGTACAGTACAGTAGAGGACAGTACAGTAGAGTACAGCAGAGTAGAGTACAGTAGAGGACAGTAGAGTACAGTAGAGTACAGTACAGTAGAGGACAGTACAGTAGAGTACAGCAGAGTAGAGTACAGTAGAGGACAGTAGAGTAAAGTAGAGTAGAGTACAGCAGACGACAGCAGAGGACAGTAGAGTACAGTACAGTAGAGTACAGTAGAGGACAGTAGAGCACAGTAGAGTAGAGGACAGTAGAGGACAGTAGAGCACAGTAGAGTAGAGGACAGTAGAGGACAGTAGAGTACAGTAGAGCAGAGTAGAGTAGAGTACAGCAGAGGACAGTAGAGTACAGTACAGTAGAGTACAGTAGAGTAGAGGACAGTAGAGGACAGTACAGTAGAGGACAGTACAGTAGAGGACAGTAGAGTACGGTAGAGGACAGTAGAGTACAGTAGAGGACAGTAGAGGACAGTAGAGTACAGTAGAGGACAGTAGAGGACAGTAGCGTACAGTAGAGGACAGTAGAGTACAGTAGAGTAGAGTACAGCAGAGGACAGTAGAGTACAGTACAGTAGAGTACAGTACAGTAGGGTACAGTAGAGTAGAGGACAGTAGAGGACAGTAGAGGACAGTACAGCAGAGGACGGTACAGTACAGTAGAGGACAGTAGAGTAGAGGACAGCAGAGGACAGTAGAGTACAGTACAGTAGAGTACAGTAGAGGACAGTAGAGCACAGTAGAGTAGAGGACAGTAGAGGACAGTAGAGGACAGTACAGTAGAGGACAGTACAGTAGAGGACAGTAGAGTACGGTAGAGGACAGTAGAGTACAGTAGAGGACAGTAGAGGACAGTAGAGTACAGTAGAGGACAGTAGAGTACAGTACAGTAGAGTACAGTAGAGTACAGTAGAGTAGAGGACAGTAGAGGACAGTACAGTAGAGGACAGTACAGTAGAGTACAGTAGAGTAGAGGACAGTAGAGGACAGTAGAGGACAGTACAGTAGAGTAGAGGACAGTAGAGTACGGTAGAGGACAGTAGAGTACAGTAGAGGACAGTACAGTAGAGGACAGTACAGTAGAGGACAGTAGAGTACGGTAGAGGACAGTAGAGTACAGTAGAGGACAGTAGAGGACAGTAGAGTACAGTAGAGTACGGTAGAGGACAGTAGAGTACAGTAGAGGACAGTAGAGGACAGTAGAGTACAGTAGAGTAGAGTACGGTAGAGTAGAGTACGGTAGAGGACAGTAGAGGACAGTAGAGTACAGTAGAGTAGAGGACAGCAGAGGACAGTAGAGGACAGTACAGTACAGTAGAGGACAGTAGAGTACGGTAGAGGACAGTAGAGTACAGTAGATGACAGTACAGTAGAGGACAGTACAGTAGAGGACAGTAGAGTACGGTAGAGGACAGTAGAGTACAGTAGAGGACAGTAGAGGACAGTAGAGTACAGTAGAGTACGGTAGAGGACAGTAGAGTACGGTAGAGGACAGTAGAGTACGGTAGAGGACAGTACAGCAGCGGACGGTACAGTAGAGTAGAGGACAGTAGAGGATGGTAGAGGACAGTACAGTACAGTAGAGTACAGTAGAGGACAGTACAGTACAGTAGAGTACCATAGAGAACAGTAAGGTAGAGGACAGTAGAGTAGAGGACAGTACAGTAGAGGACGGTAGAGGACAGTACAGTACAGTAGAGGACAGTACAGTAGAGGACAGTACAGCAGAGGACAGTACAGCAGAGGACAGTACAGTAGAGGACAGTACAGCAGAGGACAGTACAGCAGAGGACAGTAGAGGACAGTACAGTAGAGGACAGTAGAGTAGAGGACAGTAGAGTAGAGTAGAGTACAGCAGATGACAGTAGAGGACAGCAGAGGACAGTAGAGGACAGTAGAGTAGAGTACAGCTGAGGACAGTAGAGGATAGTGCAGTAGAGTACAGTACAGTAGAGGACAGTAGAGTAGAGGACAGTAGAGTACAGTAGAGTAGAGTAGAGGACAGTAGAGTAGAGTAGAGCACAGTAGAGTAGAGTAGAGGACAGTGGAGTAGAGTAGAGTAGAGCACAGAAGAGTAGAGGACAGTAGAGTAGAGTACAGTACAGTAGAGTAGAGTAGAGTAGAGGACAGTAGAGTAGAGTAGAGGACAGTAGAGTAGAGTAGAGGACAGTAGAGTAGAGTACAGTAGAGTAGAGTAGAGGACAGTAGAGTAGAGTACAATAGAGTAGAGTAGAGGACAGTAGAGTAGAGTAGAGTAGAGGTCAGTAGAGTAGAGTAGAGGACAGTAGAGTAGAGTGGAGGACAGTAGAGTACAGTAGAGTACAGTAGAGTAGAGGACAGTAGAGTAGAGGACAGTAGAGTAGAGTACAGTAGAGTAGAGGACAGTAGAGTAGAGTACAGTAGAGTAGAGGACAGTAGAGTAGAGGACAGTCGAGTAGAGGACAGTCGAGTAGAGGACAGTAGAGTAGAGGACAGTAGAGTAGAGTACAGTAGAGTAGAGGACAGTAGAGTAGAGGACAGTAGAGTAGAGGACAGTAGAGTAGAGGACAGTAGAGTAGAGTAGAGGACAGTAGAGTAGAGTACAGTAGAGTAGAGGACAGTAGAGGACAGTAGAGTAGAGGACAGTAGAGTAGAGTACAGTAGAGTAGAGGACAGTAGAGTAGAGGACAGTAGAGTAGAGGACAGTAGAGTAGAGGACAGTAGAGTAGAGGACAGTAGAGTAGAGTACAGTAGAGTAGAGGACAGTAGAGGACAGTAGAGTAGAGTACAGTAGAGTAGAGGACAGTGGAGTAGAGTAGAGGACAGTGGAGTAGAGTAGAGTAGAGGACAGTAGAGTAGAGTAGAGGACAGTAGAGTAGAGTAGAGGACAGTAGAGTACAGAGCAGCTGTAGACAGGACGGTTAAATATGTACCCACTCTCTATGTCGCAGCCTCGACCAGCCTGCTTCTCCTCCATTCTCTCTCTCCCTGACGTGGACAAATGACCAGGCCCAAATCTACCGCTACTCTGCCTCGTCAGCAGAATCACCTCGCCAACCTGTCAGGCACTTTGCTGTTCCACAGACTGTCCCTCATTCTCTTGTTAAGAAACCATGGACGCCGTGGAAACAAAGAGACAGGGGATGGAGGAAGGAGGGATATGATGGAGGAACCATAGTTAGGGTTAACCAGCATGCATTGTGCTGTAGATGGAGAGCGATGAAACCTAGCTCTGTTGATGTCTGGATGCAACTAGATTGTAAATAACTTTACCTAGACCAGCTGCTTCCAAATACATCATTTGCCTGAAATACATTCAAGTTAATTAATGTAATAACATCTACATGTAATATTGTCCAGGATTGTCAAAGAGAGGAACCAGCCAGCCAGCTAGCAGAGAGGAACCAGCCAGACAGCAGAGAGGAACCAGCCAGACAGCAGAGAGGAACCAGCCAGACAGCAGAGAGGAACTAGCCAGACAGCAGAGAGGAACCAGCCAGACAGCAGAGAGGAACTAGCCAGACAGCAGAGAGGAACCAGCCAGACAACAGAGAGGAACCAGCCAGCTAGCAGAGAGGAACCAGCCAGACAGCAGAGAGGAACCAGCCAGACAGCAGAGAGGAACCAGCCAGACAGCAGAGAGGAACTAGCCAGACAAGAGAGGAACCAGCCAGCTAGCAGAGAGGAACCAGCCAGCTAGCAGAGAGGAACCAGCCAGACAGCAGAGAGGAACCAGCCAGACAGCAGAGAGGAACCAGCCAGACAGCAGAGAGGAACCAGCCAGCAGCAGAGAGGAACCAGCCAGCTAGCAGAGAGGAACCAGCCAGACAGCAGAGAGGAACCAGCCAGACAACAGAGAGGAACCAGCCAGCTAGCAGAGAGGAACCAGCGAGACAGCAGAGAGGAACCAGCCAGCTAGCAGAGAGGAACCAGCCAGACAACAGAGAGGAACCAGCCAGCTAGCAGAGAGGAACCAGCCAGACAGCAGAGAGGAACCAGCCAGACAGCAGAGAGGAACCAGCCAGACAGCAGAGAGGAACCAGCCAGACAGCAGAGAGGAACTAGCCAGACAACAGAGAGGAACCAGCCAGCTAGCAGAGAGGAACCAGCCAGACAGCAGAGAGGAACCAGCCAGACAGCAGAGAGGAACCAGCCAGACAGCAGAGAGGAACCAGCCAGACAACAGAGAGGAACCAGCCAGAGAGCAGAGAGGAACCAGCCAGACAGCAGAGAGGAACCAGCCAGACAACAGAGAGGAACCAGCCAGCTAGCGGAGAGGAAACAGCCAGACAGACAGCAGAGAGGAACCAGCCAGACCAGACAGACAGAGAGGAACCAGCCAGCCAGACAGCAGAGAGGAACCAGCCAGACAGCTAGCAGAGAGGAACCAGTCAGACAGCAGAGAGGACCAGCCAGACAGACAACAGAGAGGGACCAGCCAGACAAACAGCAGAGAGGAACCAGCCAGCCAGCTAGCAGAGAGGAACCAGCCAGCCAGCTAGCAGAGAGGAACCAGCCAGCCAGCTAGCAGAGAGGAACCAGCCAGCCAGACAGCAGAGAGGGACCAGCCAGCCAGCTAGCAGAGAGGAACCAGCCAGCCAGACAGCAGAGAGGAACCAGCCAGACAGCAGAGAGGAACCAGCCAGCCAGCAGAGAGGAACCAGCCAGACAGCAGAGAGGAACCAGCCAGACAGCAGAGAGGAACCAGCCAGACAGCAGAGAGGAACCTGCCAGACAAACAGCAGAGAGGAACCAGCCAGACAGCAGAGAGGAACCAGCCAGACAGCAGAGAGGAACCAGCCAGCCAGCAGAGAGGAACCAGCCAGCTAGCAGAGAGGAACCAGCCAGACAGCAGAGAGGAACCAGCCAGCCAGCTAGCAGAGAGGAATCAGCCAGACAGCAGAGAGGGACCAGCCAGCTAGCAGAGAGGAACCAGCCAGACAGCAGAGAGGAACCAGCCAGACAGCAGAGAGGGACCAGCCAGCCAGATATCAGAGAGGAACCAGCCAGCCAGCTAGAAGAGAGGGACCAGCCAGCCAGACAGCAGAGAGGAACCAGCCAGCGAACATAGAGAAACCAGCCAGCCAGCCAGCGAACATAGAGGAACCAGCCAGCCAGCCAGCGAACATAGAGGAACCAGGCAGCCAGCGAACATAGAGGAACCAGCCAGCCAGCCAGTGAACATAGAGGAACCAGCCAGCCAGCCAGTGAACATAGAGGAACCAGCCAGCCAGCCAGTGAACATAGAGGAACCAGCCAGCCAGCTAGCAAAGAGGAATACTTCAGGCTTCTGACACTCAATCGACACCACACCTTTCACACACACACACACACACACACACACACACACACACACACACACACTCGGAAGCGGGCACAGAGACACAAACTTACGGACCCCTAAAGAACAGCATTGGAATAGATGTTTGAATATGTTGATGTTTCCTCTCTCCTCCGTTCATACCATTATAACACCACAGGGGAAACATAAACACAGCTCCACAAGTCACTACTTTAAAATGCAGATATGGACCTCGTCTCGCAGACACACAGACACTCGCAAACGGAAGCCTGATGACTCTGAGGACACCAACGGAAGAGAAAGAGAGGCAGACCCTTCAGTAGCACCACTTTAGTGCCCCGCAGACCCAACCCAGCCCAGACCCAACCCAGCCCAGCCCCCCAGGCCCCAAGACTCCAGACTTCCATTAGCTAGGTGCTGCTACAAGCACACAAGAAAATTTGACTTAAATCTCTTACGTGGTGATTTCCTGCAGCAGCTCACGTTTGATGACTTAAATAATTGAGAGGACGGTTGAGTAAATGGACAGGCATTGGCAATTGTGCAGACACACTTACAAGCATGTATCAAATCAAATGTTATCTGTCACATGCGCCAAATACAACAGGTGTAGTAGACCTTACAGTGAAATACTTACCTACAGAGTCAATGTGGAGACGATATACAGGGGGTACCGGTGCAGAGTCAATGTGGAGACTATATACAGGGTGTTACGGTACAGAGTCAATGTGGAGGCTATATACAGGGTGTTACGGTACAGAGTCAATGTGGAGGCTATATACAGGGGGTACTGGTACAGAGTCAATGTGGAGGCTATATACAGGGTGTTACGGTACAGAGTCAATGTGGAGGCTATATACAGGGGGTACCGGTGCAGAGTCAATGTGGAGACTATATACAGGGTGTTACGGTACAGAGTCAATGTGGAGGCTATATACAGGGGGTAAAGGTACAGAGTCAATGTGGAGGCTATATACAGGGGGTACAGGTACAGAGTCAATGTGGAGGCTATATACAGGGTGTTACGGTACAGAGTCAATGTGGAGGCTATATACAGGGGTACCGGTACAGAGTCAATGTGGAGGCTATATACAGGGGGTACCGGTACAGAGTCAATGTGGAGGCTATATACAGGGAGTACCGGTACAGAGTCAATGTGGAGACTATATACAGGGGGTACCGGTACCGAGTCAATGTGGAGGCTATATACAGGGTGTTACGGTACAGAGTCAATGTGGAGACTATATACAGGGTGTTACGGTACAGAGTCAATGTGGAGGCTATATACAGGGGGTACCGGTACAGAGTCAATGTGGAGGCTATATACAGGGGGCACAGGTACAGAGTCAATGTGGAGACTATATACAAGGGTACAGGTACAGAGTCAATGTGGAAACTATATACAGGGGGTACCGATACAGAGTCAATGTGGAGGCTATATACAGGGGGTACCGATACAGAGTCAATGTGGAGGCTATATACAGGGTGTTACGGTACAGAATCAATGTGGAGGCTATATACAGGGGGGTACCGGTACAGAGTGAATGTGGAGACTATATTCAGGGGGTACTGGTACCGAGTCAATGTGGAGGCTATATACAGGGGGTACAGGTACAGAGTCAATGTGGAGACTATATACAAGGGGTACAAGTACAGAGTCAATGTGGAGACTATATACAGGGTGTTACGGTACAGAGTGAATGTGGAGACTATATTCAGGGGGTACTGGTACCGAGTCAATGTGGAGGCTATATACAGGGGGTACAGGTACAGAGTCAATGTGGAGACTATATACAAGGGGTACAAGTACAGAGTCAATGTGGAGACTATATACAGGGTGTTACGGTACAGAGTCAGTGTGGAGGCTATATACAGGGGGTACCGATACAGAGTCAATGTGGAGACTATATACAGGGTGTTACGGTACAGAGTCAGTGTGGAGGCTATATACAGGGGCTACCGGTACAGAGTCAACGTGGAGGCTATATTTCCAGGGGCACCGGTACAGAGCCAATGTGGAGGCTATATACAGTGTGTACCGGTACAGAGTCAATGTGGAGGCTATATACAGGGTGTTACGGTACAGAGTCAACGTGGAGGCTATATACAGGGTGTTACGGTACAGAGTCAATGTGGAGGCCATATACAGGGTGTTACGGTACAGAGTCAATGTGGAGGCTATATACATGGGGTACCGGTACAGAGTCAATGTGGAAGCTATATACAGGGGGTACCGGTACAGAGACAATGTGGAGACTATATACAGGGGGTACCGGTACAGAGTCAAAGTGTGGGAACTACCAACATGTTTCAAGCAGACCACCACAGTCCCTGTGCTCTAGAATACTAAGGTAACCTGCTTAAATGACTACCGACCCGTAGCACTCACGTCCGTAGCCATGAAGTGCTTTGAAAGGCTGGTCATGGCTCACATCAACACCATTATCCCAGAAACCCTAGACCCACTCCAATTTGCATACCGCCCCAACAGATCCACAGAAGATGTGATCTCTATTGCACTCCACCCTGCCCTTTCCCACCTGGACAAAAGGAACACCTATGTGAGAATGCTGTTCATTGACTACAGCTCAGCGATCAACACCATAGTGCCCTCAAAGCTCATCACTAAGCTAAGGAACCTGGGACTAAACACCTCCCTCTGCAACTGGATCCTGGACGTCCTGAAGGGCCGCCCCCCAGGTGGTGAGGGTAGGTAACAACACTTCTGCCACGCTGATCCTCAACACGGGGGGCCTCTCAGTGGTACGTGCTCAGCCCCCTCCTATATTCCCTGTTCACTCATGATTGCATGATAGGCACGACTCCAAATCAAATCAAATTTATTTATATAGCCCTTCTTACATACATCAGCTGATCTATCAAAGTGCTGTACAGAAACCCAGCCTAAAACCCCAAACAATTTATGTGTAGAAGCAACACCATCATTAAGTTTGCCGATGACACAACAGTGGTAGGCCTGATCACCGACAACGACGAGACGGCCTATAGGGAAGTCAGAGACCTGGCAAGCTTCCTGCCATCCAAGATCTCTATACCAGGCGTCAGAGAAAAGCACTAAAAATTGTCAAAGACTCCAGCCACCCCCCCTCCCCTCTTTTACACTGCTGTTACTCTCTGTTATTATCTTTGCATAGTTACCTCAATTACCAGGTTACCTTTGTGTTCTTGGGCACATGGAGTATGGTGGTCTGCTTGAAACATGCTGGTAATACAGACTCAGACAGGGGAAGGTTGAAAATATCAGTGAAGACACTTGCCAGTTGGTCAGCACATGATCGGAGTACACGTCCTGGTAATCCGTCTGGCCCTGCGGCCATATGAATGTTGACCTGTTTAAAGGTCACATCGGCTGCAGAGAACGTGATCACACAGTCTTCCGAAACAACTGGTGCTCTCATGCATGTTTCAGTGATATTTGCCTCAAAGCGAGTAAAGAAGTTATTTAGCTCGTCTGGGAGGCTCGTTTCACTGGGCAGCTCTCGGCTGTGCTTCCCTTTGTAGTCTGTAATAGTTTGCAAGCCCTGCCACATCTGATGAGCGTCAGAGCCGGTGTGGTACGACTCGATCTTAGTCCTGTATTGACGCTTTGCCTGTTTGATGGTTTGTCGGAGGGCATAGCGGGATTTCTTATAAGCTTACGGGTTAGAGTCCCGCTCCTTGAAAGTGGCAGCTCTACCCTTTAGTGCGGATGTTGCCTGTAATCCATGGCTTCTGGTTGGGGTATGTACGTACAGTCACTGTGGGGACGACGTCATCGATGCACTTATTGATGAAGCCAGTGACTGATGTGGTGTACTCCTCAATGCCGTCGGGAGAATCCCGGAACATACACCCCACTGGAGAGCAACACATGATCTATAGAATAATATCATGTGCTGAAGTGTTAAAGGAATCCGCAGCTGAGCTGGACAGTTGCACATCACATTTTCAGAAAGATTTGCAAGTGCAGAAACAGGCAAAAAATAATAATATTTAGGTGAGCTTGATCGAGATGAATGACAGAAACGACCCATTACTGTTGTGCTTATAGGAGAGACTAGCTTGGAGTCGTAGCTTGGAGCTGTAGCTTGGGTCTTTGTAGATCTGGTGCTGAGCCGTAGCTTGGAGTCGTAGCTTGGGTCTATGTAGATCTGGTGCTGAGCCGTAGCTTGGAGCTGTAGCTTGGGTCTATGTAGATCTGGTGCTGAGCCGTAGCTTGGGTCTATGTAGATCTGGTGCTGAGCCGTAGCTTGGAGCTGTAGCTTGGGTCTATGTAGATCTGGTGCTGAGCCGTAGCTTGGAGTCGTAGCTTGGGTCTATGTAGATCTGGTGCTGAGCCGTAGCTTGGAGTCGTAGCTTGGAGCTGTAGCTTGGAGTCGTAGCTTGGGTCTATGTAGATCTGGTGCTGAGCCGTAGCTTGGAGTCGTAGCTTGGAGCTGTAGCTTGGAGTCGTAGCTTGGGTCTATGTAGATCTGGTGCTGAGCCGTAGCTTGGAGCTGTAGCTTGGAGTCGTAGCTTGGGTCTATGTAGATCTGGTGCTGAGCCGTAGCTTGGAGCTGTAGCTTGGAGCCGTAGCTTGGGTCTTTGTAGATCTGGTGCTGAGCCGTAGCTTGGAGTCGTAGCTTGGGTCTATGTCGATCTGGTGCTGAGCCGTAACTTGGAGTCGTAGCTTGGGTCTATGTGGATCTAGATGCAGTCGCCATGTCTTCCTTACCTGGTTAGTAGCTGGTCGCAGACCAGAGTGACTCCAACACTGCTGTACATAGTGGTCGCAGACCAGAGTGACTCCAACACTGCTGTGCATAGTGGCTGCAGACCAGAGTGACTCCAACACTGCAGTACATTGTGGCTGCAGACCAGAGTGACTCCAACGCTGCTGTGCATAGTGGCTGCAGACCACAGTGACTCCAACGCTGCTGTACATAGTGGTCGCAGACCCAGAGTGACTCCAACACTGCAGTACATAGTGGCTGCAGACCAGAGTGACTCCAACACTGCTGTACATAGTGGCTGCAGATCAGAGTGACTCCAACACTGCTGTACATAGTGGCTGCAGACCAGAGTGACTCCAACACTGCTGTACATAGTGGTCACAGACCAGAGTGACTCCAACACTGCTGTACATAGTGGCTGCAGACCAGAGTGACTCCAACACTGCTGTACATAGTGGCTGCAGACCAGAGTGACTCCAACACTGCTGTACATAGTGGTCACAGACCAGAGTGACTCCAACACTGCTGTACATAGTGGCTGCAGACCAGAGTGACTCCAACACTGCTGTACATAGTGGCTGCAGATCAGAGTGACTCCAACACTGCTGTACATAGTGGCTGCAGACCAGAGTGACTCCAACACTGCTGTACATAGTGGCTGCAGACCAGAGTGACTCCAACACTGCTGTACAGAGTGGTCACAGACCAGAGTGACTCCAACACTGCTGTACATAGTGGCTGCAGACCAGAGTGACTCCAACACTGCTGTACATAGTGGTCAATACCCTCCTATACAGTATGTATCCTGACCAGTCTGAGGATGAAACTACACCAGACAGACTACTCACTACAGCACCACGGCTACATCCCAAATGGCACCCTAGGCCCTATATGGGGCTCTGGTCAACAGTAGTGCACTATATAGGGAACAGGGGGCCATTTGGGACTCATCCCCGTATCTAATACAGCAGCACTCTCAAGCGTTTAACCACGTTTAGAGCCTTCAGTCCTTTTATCATGTCACAGTGAATGCTTAAAGGAAGTGGGATCATGATCTCGGTGTCCTTGACGTAGATCTGATACATGTTTGTAAAAGTCAAGTAGTCTGGATGGATGAGTTCAGGTGGACCTTCGCACGTCAGCAATCAAAGTAAAAGGAGGGTTGAGTGCTCAACAACACTGACCAAAAAAAAAATCACGAGTTTTAACCAAGAAACACTTCCAAAAAGGACAAATTTTAGGTAAAAAAGGACAACAAAAAAAAAAAGGCAAAGATGTATGTATTTTTGCTCACTTTAATGCATTGATGCGAACAGGTGACGGACATCTTCCTCAGACTGACCTGAACTCAGCTCTTATTTCTAGCCTAGTGGCCCATTGATGCCAACAGGTGACTGACGTCTTCCTCAGACTGACCTGAACTCAGCTCTTATTTCTATTTATTTCTAGCCTAGTGGCCCATTGATGCCAACAGGTGACTGACGTCTTCCTCAGACTGACCTGAACTCAGCTCTTATTTCTATTTATTTCTAGCCTAGTGGCCCATTGATGCCAACAGGTGACTGACGTCTTCCTCAGACTGACCTGAACTCAGCTCTTATTTCTATTTATTTCTAGCCTAGTGGCCCATTGATGCCAACAGGTGACTGACGTCTTCCTCAGACTGACCTGAACTCAGCTCTTATTTCTATTTATTTCTAGCCTAGTGGCCCATTGAGACACAACAATGATAATTGTTTCAAGGTGTAGCACAAAATAATAGGATAAATAGTGTATCTCGTTAATCGACAGCCCGTGTCTGTCATGCCCTGATCTGTCTCCACCTGTCCTTGTGTCGCTTTCATCCCCTCTAGGTGTCGCTTATTTTCCCCAGTGTATTTATCCCTGTGTTTCCTGTCTCTCTGTACCAGTGTATTTATCCCTGTGTTTCCTGTCTCTCTGTACCAGTGTATTTATCCCTGTGTTTCCTGTCTCTCTGTACCAGTGTATTTATCCCTGTGTTTCCTGTCTCTCTGTACCAGTGTATTTATCCCTGTGTTTCCTGTCTCTCTGTACCAGTGTATTTATCCCTGTGTTTCCTGTCTCTCTGTACCAGTGTATTTATCCCTGTGTTTCCTGTCTCTCTGTACCAGTGTATTTATCCCTGTGTTTCCTGTCTCTCTGTACCAGTGTATTTATCCCTGTGTTTCCTGTCTCTCTGTACCAGTGTATTTATCCCTGTGTTTCCTGTCTCTCTGTACCAGTGTATTTATCCCTGTGTTTCCTGTCTCTCTGTACCAGTGTATTTATCCCTGTGTTTCCTGTCTCTCTGTGCCAGTTCGTCTTGTCTGTTTCAAGTCAACCAGCATGTTTTCCCTGTGCTCCTGCTTTTGCTATTCTCTCTTTTGCTAGTCCTCCCGGTTTTGACCCTTGCCTGTTTTCTGGACTCTGTACACGGTCGGCCTGCCCTGACCTCGAGCCTGTCTGCCACTCTGTACCTGCTGGACTCTGATCTGGTTTTGACCTGTTGCCTGTCCACGACTATTCACTTGCCTACCCCTTTTGGTACTAATAAATATCAAACACTCAAACCATCTGCCTCTCGTGTCTTCATCTGGGTCTGCACATGAGCCCTTATATCAAAATATATATAGGTGATATTTGGGTGTCTGTGAAAGTCCGGAGAAACAGAAACTCCCCCACAAAAAAATCAAAGCAACAACATTATAGAAACGAGGAAGGTGATAAAATCATCGTTTAGCCCCTTAAGAGCCACAGTGTCTAAAAGAGTACTGTCAGAACACCTCTTCTTGTTTTAGTTTAGGTACGATGTCAGCTCCGTCTCGGTGAAACGAGGACATGTTCTATAGCTGCAAAAACAGGAAGGGCCACGTTTGGGTTCCATGCAGTGACAAACAGAACAAACAGCGTTTCTATTTTGAATAGTTGTTCTGCGAAGCGATGTTTCAATGTTTGTTTCGTTTTGACCAATAGAAGCAGGGCTGATACATTTCAGCAAATTACATTTGTGGTGCTACAATTAATGAGGTTTTTGGATTTAGTATATATTTTTAAAAACCTGTTCTCGGTGGTAAAAAACATTGTATTGGCCGTGTTGTCACATCGTACTACAGTGGTCGCCATTGGACGGGCCTGGGAGCCAACCACGCCTCTTGGTTAGCTGCATGTTGTGCGTAACGGAATCCGATAGGTTGCACGCACGGTGGAAAACTTAATGCGATGTTGTGAACTCGCATAGATTATTTTTATTATAATTATTCTGATTTTATTACACTTTTATTTAACCAGGTAGGCCAGTTGGGAACAAATTCTCATTTACAACTTTGACCTGGCCAAGATAAAGCAAAGCAGTGTGACACAAACAACGACACAGAGTTACACATGGAGTAAACAAACATACAGTCAATAATACAATAGAAAAGGTGTCTGCAAATGAGGTAAGATAAATAAATAGGCCATGGTGGCAAAGTAAATACAATATAGCAATTAAACACTGGAGTGATAGATGTGCAGAAGATGAATGTGCAAGTAAAGATACTGGAGTGGAAGTAGAGATACTGGGGTGGAAGTAGAGATACTGGGGTGGAAGTAGAGATATTGGGGTGGAAGTAGAGATACTGGGGTGGAAGTAGAGATACTGGGGTGGAAGTAGAGATACTGGGGTGGAAGTAGAGATACTGGGGTGGAAGTAGAGATACTGGGGTGGAAGTAGAGATACTGGGGTGGAAGTAGAGATACTGGGGTGGAAGTAGAGATACTGGGGTGGAAGTAGAGATACTGGGGTGGAAGTAGAGATACTGGGGTGGAAGTAGAGATACTGGGGTGGAAGTAGAGATACTGGGGTGGAAGTAGAGATACTGGGGTGGAAGTAGAGATACTGGGGTGGAAGTAGAGATACTGGGGTGGAAGTAGAGATACTGGGGTGGAAGTAGGAAGAGAGATACTGGGGTGGAAGTAGAGATACTGGGGTGGAAGTAGAGATACTGGGGTGGAAGTAGAGATACTGGGGTGGAAGCAGAGATACTGGGGTGGAAGAAGAGATACTGGGGTGGAAGAAGAGATACTGGGGTGGAAGTAGAGATACTGGGGTGGAAGAAGAGATACTGGGGTGGAAGAAGAGATACTGGGGTGGAAGTAGAGATACTGGGGTGGAAGTAGAGATACTGGGGTGGAAGTAGAGATACTGGGGTGGAAGTAGAGATACTGGGGTGGAAGTAGTGTTTCAACACAATGGAATCGACGTGACCGGGAACACATTGGGCTGTACTCCCTGTACTCCCTGTACTCCCTGTACTCCCTCTCCTCCCTGGGAACACAGTTGGATGGATAATGGATAAATCATAACACCGTAGACACAAGCAGTTAGATGCTGAGGAAACCATAACAACAAATAATGTACAAATCTGACAGAGAAACTGTACCAACCCTGACACAACACTGTCTGCAGAGTAATCTGGCAGAATCCAGGACCCGAATACCTTTCAAAATAAAATGTGTTTCTTGCTTGACAAAGATGATATAATCTGGACATGAACCCACATGTTTCACAAGGTTAATTCTTACCACTGCTGTCATTCTAGACAGAGGAACATCATTTTGCCTCCTCACTTCCCTCTTAGGACTGGTGGGAGATAATATGGACTGTAATCCCAAATGGCACCCTGTTCCCTATATAGTGCACTACCCTATGGGGCTCTGGTCAAAAGTAGTGCACTATATAGGGAATAAGGTGCCATTTTAAATGTACATCTATGAGTTCAGAGCAGCCAGATGGGGTTATAGAGGGAAGATCTCAATGGCATACTCCTCACGTCCTCTCTCTTAGTCTCCTTCTCAAAACCCATTGCAGGAAAAGGTCAGAGGGGCGGGACCTCTGGCTTTCTCATCAAATGGGTTTTGAGAAGGAGACGAGGAGAGAGGACACGAGGAGTATGCCATTGAGATCTTCCCAAAGAGGAGGATCAGTTAATGGAGAACCACCTCAAAGGAGGTTTCCATCCCTATCCCCCCATCTACTGACCCGCTGACCTCTAACCAGGCTGCTTAGAGGAGAGCAGGGGTAGGAGTTGAAGAAGGAAAGAATGGATAACAAGGAAGTGCTCTCTCTCTCTTTCTCTCCCCCTACCCTCTCTCTTCTCTTCCTCTCTCCTCTCTTTCTTCTCCTCTCCCCCCCTCCCTCCCTCCTCTCCCTCCCCCTCCCTCCCTTCTCTCTCTCCCTCCCTCCCTCTCCTCTCCCCTCCCTCCTCTCTCTCTCTCCTCCTCCCTCCTTCTCTCCCCTCCTCCCTTTTCTCTCTCTCTCCCCCTACCCTCTCTCCTGTCTCTGTCTCTCCCCTCTCTCTTCTCTTCCTCTCTTTCTTCTCTCTCCCCTTCCCTCCCTTCCCTCCCTCCCTCCCTCCCTCCCTCCTCTCCTCTCTCCCCCCTCCCCCCTTTCTTTCTCTCCCCCTCGCTTTCTCTCCCTCCCCCTCCCACTGTCTCTCAATTCAATTCAAAGGCCTTTATTGGCATGGGAAACATGTGTTAACATTGCCAAAGCAAGTGAGGTATATAATATACAAAAGTGAAATAAACCATAAAAATTAACAGTAAACATTACACATACAGAAGTTCCAGAAGAATAAAGACATTTCAAATGTCATATTATATATATATACAGTGTTGTAACGATGAGCAAATGGTTAAGGTACAAAAGGGAAAATAAATAAGCATAAATATGGGTTGTATTTACAATGGTGTTTGTTCTTCACTGTTTGCCCTTTTCTTGTGTCAACAGGTCACAAATCTTGCTGCTGTGATGCACACTGTGGAATTTCACCCAGTAGATATGAGAGTTTATCAAAATTGGGTTTGTTTTCGAATTCTTTGTGGATCTGCGTAATCTGAGGGAAATCTGTCTCTCTAATATGGTCATACATTGGGCAGGAGGTTAGGAAGTGCAGCTCAGTTTCCACCTCATTTTGTGGGCAGTGAGCACATAGCCTGTCTTCTCTTGAGAGCCATGTCTGCCTACGGCGGCCTTTCTCAATTGCAAGGCTATGCTCACTGAGTCTGTGCATAGTCAAAGCTTTCCTTAAGTTTGGGTCACTCACAGAGGTCAGGTATTCTGCCGCTGTGTACTCTCTGTTTTGGGCCAAATAACATTCTAGTTTTCTCCGTTTTTTTGTTAATTCTTTCCAATGTGTCAAGTAATTTTCTCTCTCTTCTCTCAATTCAATTCAATCCAATTCAAGGGGCTTTATTGTCATGGGAAACATATGTTAACATTGCCAAAGCAAGTGAGGTAGATAATATAGAAAAGTGAAATAAACAATAAAAATTAACAGTAAACATTACACATACAGATGTTTCGAAACAATAAAAATTAATTAACTGTAAACATTACTCTCTCCCTCTCTTCCCCTTTATCTCTCTCTAGTTGCCCCGCCCTCCTATTAAGCATCACACTATTTCTTCGCCAATAGTGATTGGTTACTTCCTCTTATCTTGGAGGAGACCTCACACTTCATGTTTGGTTCAAAATTATTATGTGTGTATTTTTTTATTTAAATAATAATAATAATGATAAATAGTAACAGATTTCTTCTAAATTGTATTTTCAGAAAAAACAACAATCTTACAGGATGATGTGGGTACAATATAGTATGTACATGTAGGATAGGGTTGGGGGTCACAATTCAGGAAGTAAACTAAAATTCCAGTTTAATAGTAATAAATTATATATATATCTTTTTAAATGGTTTCTCAATTAACGTAAAGCTTTCTTTAAAAAAAAAGTTTAAATTCAGGAAGTGATTTTAAATTCAAATCACTTCCTGAATTGAGTTGACCAACCCTGATGGAGAAGAAGCCCGGTCAGAAACAGAGATGGGCTTCTAGTTTGAGAGATGTCAGAGGGGTGTGTCTGCTATGCTAATTCCCTAGCCATTACAATGGGCCGATAGTACAATACTAACACAACATCATAAGCAACAGAGGGCAAACTCTTATCTCCATTACTCTCTCTGCATGCGTATAGACATTCTGCTTGGTTTCTTTCCATATAACTATATAAAGACGTTATCATTTATAATTAAGTAAAATTTTGGATACATAGCATTTTATATAAATACAATAATTTGTTTCAAATATTTATTTTTATTTATTTCTATTTTTGAAATAACTTTCTAATTGTTGAAAACAAAAAGAATGACAATAAATAATTATTGCTGATTATGGAAACTGCCTAAAACAATAAAACAAACAAGGCTTTAACCAAGAATAATATTATATAATATAAATATTAATATTATATTTCAGACAGAAAAATATCAACGCTGAAACAGTGTTCCACAAATATTATTTTGATGTAATAAGAATATGTTATCGTCATAATATCAGAGTGTGTGTTGAGGACCAATCAATCACTATCTACTGGTGAGAAAATGATCAATAACAAGATTGGATTATGAATGTCAAAGCCTTATGATCAGAAACAATACCCGAGGATATGAGAGAGAGAGAAATAGAGCGAGAGAGAGAAATAGAGCGAGAGACAGAGATGACATTTGTAATGTCTTAATTATTTTGGAACTTTGTGACTGTAATGTTTACTGTTCATTTTATTATTTATTTCACTTTTGTATATTAACCAACTCACTTGCTGTGGCAATGTTAACACATGTTTCCCATGCCAATAAAAACCCTTGAATTGAATTGAATTAGAGAGAGAGACAGAGAGAGAGAGAGAGAGAGAGAGAGAGACAGAGAGAGAGACAGAGAGAGAGAGGGGGGGAGAGGGAGAGAGAGACAGAAAGAGAGTGCTGAGCTGCTTAGATTTACTGGTTGTGATGCTGATGACAGAGAGAGAAAGCGAAAGGGAGAGGGAGAGTTAATGCAAGATAAAGATAAGTGGACAGAAAGAGGAAGAGGGTTAAGGCTAGAGAAAAAAAGAGGGAAAGAAAGAGTGAAAGAGAGGGGGACACAGAGAGGGACGATGGGCAGGGAGAGAGAGAGTTAATGCAAGAGAGAAACAGGCTGTTATTAATCAGGCCATACAGGGCTACTGCAGCTTTTGACCAGCTAATAGCCTTACCACTGATCAAGAAACATTATGGACTAAACGTTCAAATCCTGTTCCTGCAGGATTATTTTGCTGCGATAATACCGGTCAAATTAAGATACTACACGTGTAGCTTATAAACAGTGTAGTAGTCTACTGTTAAGATCAGGGATGGAATCAGGGGGAATGTGTGGACATAGAGAACCTAAAGAAGCATAATTTCTACACGAAAAAATATATATATATATATATATATATATATATATAAGATGGAAAAAATATGTAGGGAAAGGGATGAATTGTAGAATGTTACATTGGTTAATTTCCACTCAAAAGGTGACTTCTTTTGTTCTATTTAATCTCTGGTTGAGTTACCACCCTTTCCACAGCCCACTCTGCCACCCATTCCGCAGCCCACTCTGCCACCCTTTCCACAGCCCACTCTGCCACCCATTCCACAGCCCACTCTGTCACCCATTCCGCAGCCCACTCTGCCACCCATTCCGCAGCCCACTCTGCCACCCATTCCACAGCCCACTCTGCCACCCCTGGCAGATGGGATGGGATGGCGACTAGCCCCCAGCCCCTCGCCCCCAGCCCCTAGACCCTAGCCCCCAGGCCCCCAGCCCCTAGCCCCAGCCCCAGCCCCTAGCCCCTAGTCCCCAGCCCCTAGCCCCCAGTCCCTAGCCCCCAGCCCCTAGCCCCTAGCCCCCCCCAGCCCCCCCAGTCCCTAGCCCCTAGCCCCTAGCCCCCAGCCCCCCCCCAGTCCCTAGCCCCCAGCCCCCAGTCCCTAGCCCCCAGTCCCTAGCCCCCAGCCCCTAGCCCCCAGCCCCTAGCCCCCAGTCCCTAGCCCCCAGCCCCTAGCCCCCAGCCCCTAGCCCCCAGACCCCCCCAGTCCCCACATGTTAATCCCTGAGAGCCGAGTCACTAAAGCAGTGACTATCCCGCCCGGCCACAGCTCCTGACCCCTGGGGGTCCCCTCTGACCCCTAGCCCCCCACTGAATCCCTCAGACTACTGGATAGAGGGCCATCCCAATGACTACAGGAGAGAGGGCCATCTCTGTTAACTCAGGAGAGAGGGCCATCTCTGAATGACTACAGGAGTCTCTGTAATGAACTGGATAGAGGGCCAGGAATGACTACTGGAGAGAGGGCAGTGACTACAGGATCCATCTCTGCTTAATGACTACAGGAGAGAGGGCCATCTCTGCTCCTGACCATCTCTGGGGATAGAGGGCCATCTCTGTCACCTACTGGAGAGAGGGCCATCTCTACTGCCCACCACTGAATCTCCTCATGACTACTGGATAGAGGGCCATCGCAGCTTAATGACTACAGGAGAGAGGGCCATCTCTGCTTAATGACTACAGGAGAGAGGGCCATCTCTGCTTAATGACTACTGGATAGAGGGCCATCGCTGCTTAATGACTACTGGAGAGAGGGCCATCTCTGCTTAATGACTACTGGATAGAGGGCCATCTCTGCTTAATGACTACTGGAGAGAGGGCCATCTCTGCTTAATGACTACAGGATAGAGGGCCATCTCTGCTTAATGACTACTGGAGAGAGGGCCATCTCTGCTTAATGACTACAGGATAGAGGGCCATCTCTGCTTAATGACTACAGGATAGAGGGCCATCTCTGCTTAATGACTACTGGAGAGAGGGCCATCTCTGCTTAATGACTACTAGGATAGGGGCCATCTCTGCTTAATGACTACAGGAGAGGGGCCATCTCTGCTTAATGACTACAGGAGAGAGGGCCATCTCTGCTTAATGACTACAGGAGAGAGGGCCATCTCTGCTTAATGACTACAGGATAGAGGGCCATCTCTGCTTAATGACTACAGGATAGAGGGCCATCTCTGCTTCATGACTACTGGAAAGAGGGCCATCTCTTCTTAATTGGCACCTCATTATAGTGCAGAACTTTTGCCCAGTAGTGCACTGCACAGAGAATAGGGTGCCAATTTGGGACGCGCTCACCGTAACATTCACAGCTATTGATCGTAGTGTCCACCCACCCTCCCTCCCTCCCTCCGTTCTGTTCTATCTGACATGACTATTCTAATGTTCCCTTTAAAAGATGCTGTGTCTCAGCGAATGACTGTAGTCATTTAGAACAGACTAGGACCAGGAGTGCAGGCAAGTGGACGTAATGTATAGGGACACAGTTTCCTGGACGCAGATTCCAATCTAATCCCAGACAAAAATACATTGTCAATGGAGATTCTCTTTCTATTGATTTATTCTCTGTTGAGAATTGTTTTTGAATTCAAGACTAGGCTACATCTGAGTCCAGGAAACAGGGCATATAATGATGAGTATTATTACTAGTGTCTTATAGTAAAAATAACTTTCATCTGCAACAGTTTTGGTCAAGTAATAGAGACAGTGGAAGAGGAGGTTGTGGTTGGTTGGGGGGGTAAGTTGTACTAGATTTACAATAATCAACAGTCCTACTGTAATAATGAATCATAGCAGTAAGGATCAGTGAATTAACAATGCAGCTGAAGACCTCTTTCATTCTATTTTGATTTAGAATGTAGTTATTACTGTAATATAGAATGAAGTTGTTACTGTAATATAGAATGGAGTTATTCCTGTAATATAGAATGTAGTTATTACTGTAATATAGAATGTAGTTATTACTGTAATATAGAATGAAGTTATTACTGTAATATAGAATGTAGTTATTACTGTAATATAGAATGTAGTTATTACTGTAATATAGAATGTAGTTATTACTGTAATATAGAATGTAGTTATTACTGTAATATAGAATGTAGTTATTACTGTAATATAATATTTTAAATAACTAAAGACAAGTCTTGAAGAAATAATTCTACAGTAAAATGAATAAACACATTTTAAAATGGTATAACATTGAAATAATTCTCAGAGGATAAATTTGATCATTATATATTACAATATAAAATAACCATTTCAAAGACAAGTCTTGAAGAAATAATTCTACAGTAAAATGAATAAACACATTTTAAAATGGTATAACATTGAAATAATTCTCAGAGGATAAATTTGATCATTATATATTCATTAAAATAACCATTTCAACGTCAAATATAAGGACCAAACTATGAAACCATATTTTTTTAAGTAAGTTGCAAACAATATAAGAAGGAAACTATTCACAAAACAGGAAGTGGTTTATTCAATAAATAAAAACTTGTGATTACAAAATATTTAATTTGTTCAACACTATTATATATATTAAATATATGTAATAATAGTATATTAATAAAAATATATATGTTATTCTGGTATGATAATATACTAAATAATAATACAAATAATTTGATTATTAAACGTTTGTAAATAAATATCACATCTTTTGTCAAGGAAATAGTCCATGAATAGTGACGTAAAACCTATCTATTTATGACAAAAAATGTCAGGCAGTTAGTCACCATATTCAGCTAAAATTCATGTTGGAAAGATCCACTAGCAACTTGTGGGCTTTTTGTTTTTTAACGGTTTGAAGTGTTGAAGACGAATGTCATAGCGGACATAAAAATAAAAAAAAGGCAAGCTGCCACTCGCCAGACGTTTACGACTTTTCGTTGCGTATTCACATCTTTAAAGGTCCTTTCACAGGCAAAATAGGATTAAAGGAGATGTTTTAAAACCCGGCGGGGTTTAAACATCTGTCAGGTTTAAACAAACCAACCTGCTCTCCTCTGCTCCCCCGGGCTGCGGCTCTCTCAACCTCAAATGGGGGAACAAAGGATTTCTTTAAAACCCGAACAGCCAGAAATCACATCAACATGACCATGCACCTGGTAATTTACCTTGGTTTGTGATAGGCCTTTACTGTCGATATAAATTCATAGAATGAATTCTTACACAAAATGTGCACAATAGAATAGATTGGACCATGTTCCTATTGTGTTTTAAGTAAGTCTACTATCTAGTATTCATCAAACGATGTTTGACACATAATATTGCTCTATACTGGAGGTGTTCTGTAGCTGATTAAAACTGTGCTGTTGACAATAATTCATAAAATCCATAAAACACAAAATCCATAAATAATATCGAAAAATGTGATTGTATTTATGAACCATAATTACATTTAATTGTATTCTAAATACATGCCCCTGTATTTAAATAATGGCAAAACACATATGTTACTGTCGAGGCAATGTGCTCACGAGGTATCCCCTTTTCCCTTACCCTTCCCATCATCAAACATGCATACTGAGAAGAGTTAAGGTGCAATCTGGCCACTGTCTGCTAGATGGTAGTAACTGTCTGTTAGGTGGTAGTAGATGGTAGTAACTGTCTGCTAGGTGGTAGTAACTGTCTGCTAGATGGTAGTAACTGTCTGCTAGGTGGTAGTAACTGTCTGCTAGGTGGTAGTAACTGTCTGTTAGGTGGTAGTAACTGTCTGCTAGGTGGTAGTAACTGTCTGCTAGATGGTAGTAACTGTCTGCTAGGTGGTAGTAACTGTCTGAAAGGTGGTAGTAACTGTCTGTTAGGTGGTAGTAACTGTCTGTTAGGTGGTAGTAACTGTCTGCTAGGTGGTAGTAACTGTCTGTTAGGTGGTAGTAACTGTCTGTTAGGTGGTAGTAACTGTCTGTTAGGTGGTAGTAACTGTCTGTTAGGTGGTAGTAACTGTCTGTTAGGTGGTATTAACTGTCTGCTAGGTGGTAGTAACTGTCTGCTAGGTGGTAGTAACTGTCTGTTAGGTGGTAGTAACTGTCTGTTAGGTGGTAGTAACTGTCTGCTAGGTGGTAGTAGGTGGTAGTAACTGTCTGTTAGGTGGTAGTAACTGTCTGCTAGGTGGTAGTAACTGTCTGTTAGGTGGTAGTAACTGTCTGTTAGGTGGTAGTAACTGTCTGCTAGGTGGTAGTAGGTGGTAGTAACTGTCTGTTAGGTGGTAGTAACTGTCTGCTAGGTGGTAGTAACTGTCTGTTAGGTGGTAGTAACTGTCTGCTAGGTGGTAGTAACTGTCTGTTAGGTGGTAGTAACTGTCTGTTAGGTGGTTGTAGGTAAACTGTCTGTTGGTGGTAGTAACTGTCTGTTAGGTGGTAGTAACTGTCTGCTAGGTGGTAGTAACTGTCTGCTAGGTGGTAGTAACTGTCTGTTAGGTGGTAGTAACTGTCTGTTAGGTGGTAGTAACTGTCTGCTAGGTGGTAGTAACTGTCTGTTAGGTGGTAGTAACTGTCTGTTAGGTGGTAGTAACTGTCTGCTAGGTGGTAGTAACTGTCTGCTAGATGGTAGTAACTGTCTGCTAGGTGGTAGTAACTGTCTGCTAGGTGGTAGTAACTGTCTGCTAGATGGTAGTAACTGTCTGCTAGGTGGTAGTAACTGTCTGCTAGGTGGTAGTAACTGTCTGTTAGGTGGTAGTAACTGTCTGCTAGGTGGTAGTAACTGTCTGAAAGGTGGTAGTAACTGTCTGTTAGGTGGTAGTAACTGTCTGTTAGGTGGTAGTAACTGTCTGCTAGGTGGTAGTAACTGTCTGTTAGGTGGTAGTAACTGTCTGTTAGGTGGTAGTAACTGTCTGTTAGGTGGTAGTAACTGTCTGTTAGGTGGTAGTAACTGTCTGCTAGGTGGTAGTAACTGTCTGTTAGGTGGTAGTAACTGTCTGTTAGGTGGTAGTAACTGTCTGCTAGGTGGTAGTAACTGTCTGTTAGGTGGTAGTAACTGTCTGTTAGGTGGTAGTAACTGTCTGCTAGGTGGTAGTAGGTGGTAGTAACTGTCTGTTAGGTGGTAGTAACTGTCTGCTAGGTGGTAGTAACTGTCTGTTAGGTGGTAGTAACTGTCTGCTAGGTGGTAGTAACTGTCTGTTAGGTGATAGTAACTGTCTGTTAGGTGGTTGTAGGTGGTAGTAACTGTCTGTTAGGTGGTAGTAACTGTCTGCTAGGTGGTAGTAACTGTCTGCTAGGTGGTAGTAACTGTCTGTTAGGTGGTAGTAACTGTCTGTTAAGTGGTAGTAACTGTCTGCTAGGTGGTAGTAACTGTCTGTTAGGTGGTAGTAACTGTCTGTTAGGTGGTAGTAACTGTCTGCTAGGTGGTAGTAACTGTCTGCTAGGTGGTAGTAACTGTCTGCTAGGTGTAGTAACTGTCTGTTAGGTGGTAGTAACTGTCTGTTAAGTGGTAGTAACTGT
>NC_056448.1:45598613-45631113 GCF_018296145.1 Oncorhynchus tshawytscha | reverse complement strand
AGCAGTTGAGTCTAGAGAGAGATAGAGTCTAGAGAGAGGTAGAGTCTAGAGAGAGGTAGAGTCTAAAGAGAGCGGTAGAGTCTAGAGAGAGGTAGTCTAGAGAGAGAGGTAGAGCAGAGAGAGCAGTTGAGTCTAGAGAGAGATAGAGTCCAGAGAGAGGTAGAGTCCAGAGAGAGGTAGAATCCTACCCTCCAGCACTCTAACCCTCCAGCACTCTAACCCTCCAGCCCTCTAGCACTCTAACCCTCCAGCCCTCTAACCCTCCAGCCCTCTAACCCTCCAGCCCTCTAACCCTCCAGCCCTCCAGCACTTTAACCCTCCAGCACTTTAACCCTCCAGCCCTCCAGCACTCTAACCCTCCAGCCCTCCAGCACTCTAACCCTCCAGCACTCTAACCCTCCAGCCCTCCAACCCTCCAGCACTCTAACCCTCCAGCACTCTAACCCTCCAGCTCTCCAGTAGTCTAACCCTACAGCCCTCCAACCCTCCAGCACTCTAACCCACCAACCCTCCAGCCCTCCAGCACTCTAACCCTCCAGCCCTCCAGCACTCTAACCCTCCAACCCTCCAGCCCTCCAACCCTCCATCCCTCCAGTCCTCCAACCCTACAGTCCTCCTAACCTCCAACCCCATGCCCCTCCAGCCCACCGTCCCTCCAGCCCAACCCTACAGTCCTCCATCCCTCCAACCCACCGTCCCCGTCCCTCCAACCCTCCAGTCCTCCAACCCTCCAGTCCTCCAAACCTCCAACCCCACGTCCCTCCAGCCCACCGTCCCTCCAGCCCAACCCTCCAACCCTCCAGTCCTCCAACCCACCGTCCCCCCGTCCCTCCAACCCCCCGTCCCTCCAGCCTACAGTCTCTCCAGCCCAACCCTCCAGTCCTCCAACCCTCCAGTCCTCCAACCCACCGTCCCCGTCCCTCCAACCCCCGTCCCTCCAGCCTACAGTCACTTCAGCCCAACCCTCCAACCCCCCATCCCTCCAAACCTCCAGTCCTCCATCCCTCCAGTCCTTCAGCCCTCCAGTCCTCCAGTCCTCCATCCCCCCATCTCTCCATCTCTCCAGCCACTGACTGACCACTGCCTTGTTGTCCTCTCCTCCTCCTCCTGTGCTGTAAAAGCAATTGATTTTGGGAGGTATTCCAATCATGAGCGAGAGAGAGCGAGAGAGCGAGAAAGAGAGACAGAGAGAGAGAGAGATCAACCATTTCCAGGCCCAGGGACATGTACTAGTCTGTGATGACCTAAATGCCAGAATTGGACAAGAACCTGACACCCTCAGCACACAGGGGGACAAACACCTACCTGGAGGTGACAGCATTCCCTCTCAAATAGGCCTCTCTCGACACAACTATAAGAAAACCAACAAAAAACAGGTAACAACTCCTGCAGCTCTGTCGCACGCTGGGTCTGTACATAGTCTATGGTAGGTACACCTATAGCTCGGTTACATCCTGGGTCTGTACATAGTCTATGGTAGGTACACCTATAGCTTGGTTACATCCTGGGTCTGTACATAGTCTATGGTAGGTACACCTATAGCTCGGTTACATCCTGGGTCTGTACATAGTCTATGGTAGGCTTTGAGGGGACTCCTATGGTAGGTACACCTATAGCTCGGTTACATCCTGGGTCTGTACATAGTCTATGGTAGGCTTTGAGGGCTCCTATGGTAGGTACACCTATAGCTCGGTTACATCCTGGGTCTGTACATAGTCTATGGTAGGTACACCTATAGCTCTATGGTAGGCTTACATCCTGGGTCTGTACATAGTCTATGGTAGGCTTTGAGGGGACTCTATGGTAGGCTTTGATGGTAGGTACACCTATAGCTCGGTTACATCCTGGGTCTGTACATAGTCTATGGTAGGCTTTGAGGGGACTCCTATGGTAGGTACACCTATAGCTCGGTTACATCCTGGGTCTGTACATAGTCTATGGTAGGCTTTGAGGGGACTCCTATGGTAGGTACACCTATAGCTCGGTTACATCCTGGGTCTGTACATAGTCTATGGTAGGCTTTGAGGGGACTCCTATGGTAGGTACACCTATAGCTCGGTTACATCCTGGGTCTGTACATAGTCTATGGTAGGCTTTGAGGGGACTCCTATGGTAGGTACACCTATAGCTCGGTTACATCCTGGGTCTGTACATAGTCTATGGTAGGCTTTGAGGGGACTCCTATGGTAGGTACACCTATAGCTCGGTTACATCCTGGGTCTGTACATAGTCTATGGTAGGCTTTGAGGGGACTCCTGGGTCTGTACATGTCTATGTAGGTACACCTATAGCTCGGTTACATCCTGGGTCTGTACATAGTCTATGGTAGGCTTTGAGGGGACTCCTATGGTAGGTACACCTATAGCTCGGTTACATCCTGGGTCTGTACATAGTCTATGGTAGGCTTTGAGGGGACTCCTATGGTAGGTACACCTATAGCTCGGTTACATCCTGGGTCTGTACATAGTCTATGGTAGGCTTTGAGGGGACTCTTGCAGTATCTTACATATTAAGAAATGCGATGGAAGGAAAGTAGTGTAGAAACCTACAAGAAAACAATTGGTGAACAACAAATTAGAATCCCTTCTAGACAACTTCCTGGACTAAATGTTTCACTGTAATAGTGAACGTGTAAAGTAGTAGAAAAGCTAAACAGTATATTTCACCTCTCAGCTTCCCTATCAAATCAAAACATTTCAAGCAGAAAACCTAAGAAAATTAAACAACAATAAAAATATGTTTTGATGAAAAGCCTAAGAAAAGAAATTGAGAAATTGAGACCCAGAAAGCCTGAGACAACGCCTTCACAATGGTGAATCACTAAAAAATCACAGTAAAACACCATGGAAAAAGAAGGAGCAGCACATCAGAAATCAGCTCAATGTAATTGAAGAATCCATAGAAAATTGGAAAAACACTAAACAAACAACACCAAGAGTTATCTATCCAAAAAGGAGATGTGTCAACCACTTCTCCAATCTTTTGGGCTCAATAACAAAGAACAGACAGCAAAAACATATACATGATCAAATACAAATCTTAGAATCAACTATTAAAGATATTAAAGATTACCAGAACCCACTGGATTCCAGAACAAACCTGATTCCAGAACCCACTGGATTCCAGAACAAACCTGATTCCAGAACCCACTGGATTCTCCAACTACATTGAAGGAACTACAGGACAAAATACAAACCCTCCAACCCCAAAAGGCCTGTGGTGTTGATGGTATCCTCAATGAAATGATCAAATATACAGACCACAAATTCCAAATGGCTATACCTAAACATTTTAATATCATCCTCAGCTCAGGCATCATCCCCAATATTTGGAACAAATTCAACCCCAATAACTACCGTCGGTAACACGTCAACAGCAACCTTATGAAAATCATCTGTATTATCATAAACAGCGGACTCATACATTTCCTCGGCGAAAACAATGTACTGAGCAAATAGGCTTTTTACCAAATTACCGTGCGACAGACCACGTATTCACGTATTCACCCTACACACCCTAAATGACAAATGTACTGAGCAAATAGGCTTTTTTACCAAATTACCGTGCGACAGACCACGTATTCACCCTACACACCCTAAATGACAAATGTACTGAGCAAATAGGCTTTTTACCAAATTACCGTGCGACAGACCACGTATTCACCCTACACACCCTAAATGACAAATGTACTGAGCAAATAGGCTTTTTACCAAATTACCGTGCGACAGACCACGTATTCACCCTACATGACAAATGACAAAAAGCTTTTTTGTTGATTTCAAAAAAAGCTTTTGACTCAATTTAGCATGAGGGTCTGATATTCAAATTGATGGAAAGCGGTGTTGGGGGAAAAACATAGAACATTATAAAATCCATGATGTATTTATGTATGTATGTTGGTGTCCCTCCCTGATCTTAGAGATCCTTATTTATTCTCTATGTTTGGTTAGGTCAGAGTGTGACTCGGGTTGGAGAATCTATGTTTTCTATTTCTTTGTTGTTTTTGCCTCGTGTGGTTCCCAATCAGAGGCAGCTGTCTATCGTTGTCTCTGATTGGGGATCATATAATAGTTGTCCTTTTCCGTTTGCTACCTGACGGAACTGTTCGCTTTCGTTTTTGTATTCGTTATTTTTGTTTGAGTGATTCTTGACAATAAAGATCATGAACACTTTCCACGCTGCGCTTTGGTCCAATCTTCCTTACGACGACGAGCGTTACAGTTGGCAAGAAGAAACACATTTCTTTCCACAGGGCCGTGGGGTATAGCTCCAACAATACTACTTACCACAAAAAAATCACACCTGATCAGCTTGAGTTGGCGAGGGCACTAGAACAGTCTGTAGCACCCGGCCTCACCCTTCTAGAATCTGAAGTCAAATGTCTACTGTTTGCTGATGATCTGGTGCTTCTGTCCCCAACCAAGGAGGGCCTACAGCAGCACCTTTTTCCTCTACACAAATTCTGTCAGACCTGAACCCTGACCCTGTCAGACCTGAGCCCCATCAGACCTGGGCCCTGTCAGACCTGGGCCCTGTCAGACCTGGGCCCCGACAGTAAATCTCAGTAAGACAAAACGAATGGTGTTCCAAAAAAAGGTCCAGTTGCCAGGACAACAAATACAAATTCCATCTGGACACCATTTGCCTAGAGCTTGTATTCCCAAACTGGGGTATGCGCAATGCCGTCGGGGGTACGCCAAATAAAAATACGATTCACATTTATAAATAACAACACAATGTCAAATACAGGTAAATACAGGTCAAATAATTAACATCCAATCCCATTAAAACCTCTGAAGGAGGTCCCTTTTCTCCCCAATTTTTTTCTAAAATGACACCCAAATCTAACTGCCTGTAGCTCGGGCCCTGAAGCAAGGATATGCATTTTCTTGGTACCATTTGAAAGGAAACACTTTGAAGTTTGTGGAAATGTGAAAGGAATGTAGGAGAATATAACACAACAGATCTGGTAGAAGATAACACAAAGAAAAAACATTATTTTGTTGTACCACCATCTTTGAAATGCAAGAGAAAGGTCATAATATATTATTCCAGCCCAGGTGCAATTTAGATTTTTGCCACTAGATGGCATCAGTGTATCTGCAAAGTTTTAGACTGATCCAATGAACCATTGTATTTCTGTTCAAAATTTTGTATCAAGACTGCCCAAATGTGCCTAATTTGTTTATTAAAATATTTTCATGTTCAAAATTGTGCACTCTCCTCAAACAATAGCATGGTATTCTTTCACTGTAATAGCTACTGTTAATTGGACAGTGCAGTTAGATTACTCTCTCTTGAATTCCACTAACGGTCCGTATGTAGCGAACAGTAGCTGCTGCTCATTCCGTTTGCTCGAAAATTGATTTAAAAAAAGGCCCATGTCCATAGATGCTACTTCCAGCAGCACTACAACTGCACCTGTTGACGACAAGTTGTTCTGCTTCCACGAGCACATCCAATGCTAGCATCAGTAATTCTACATTTGTTGTTAGCCCAGCTAGCATCAGTAATTCTACATGTTGTTAGCCCAGCTAGCACGGACACTGACAGTTGTGAATCTGATGCAGCTGAATAGCTACTGCCTCCTTACCCGGGAAAGTACAGAACAACAGACAGGGACGTTGGACCATCGAAGAAGCGCAGATATGATGAGAACTACATTGATTTGGGGTTCACTTTTATTGGGAGTAGTGCCTTTCCTCAGTGCTAGAGGGGTTACAGCTGGAGGTTGAATATTTGAAGGGGTACAGGACTATAAAAAGTTCACAAATCACTGCCCGAGAGCACACACAACACACTACATACCTTGGCCTGAACATCAGCACCACATGTAACTTCCACAAAGCTGTGAACGATCTGAGAGACAAGGCAAGAAGGGCATTCTATGCCATCAAAAGTAACATAAAATTTGACGAATTAGAATCTGGCAAAAATACTAGTTTGAAAGAATTAACAAAAAAACAGAGCAAACTAGAATGATATTTGGCCCTACTTTCCAACAGACCAGCTTCACTTTGCACTAACTGGTAGCAGTTGGCTATATTCCTACGGTGGACCTGAAGAGAAATTCACATTGTTAGTTTGAATTAAGGTGGTTTCAAAACGTATTTATTTCATTTTATTTAGGGATTCACTCACTTGAATAGTCCCTCCCTCAATTACTCCCTCATGTGTATCAGGGGGAATTAAGAATTACATGTAAATATTTGTTTGCACAAATACAATGGGATGTAATCCAACATTATTTTCTCTGACCCAGAAGAACCAATCAGGACCAATGATTTGATTTGAAATAAAACAGGAAAGGACATGCAGTGACTTCCTCACATCCCATAATAATGCACACTGGCTGTTACTGTTTGACGTTATACACTGGATCACTCTGTGCTGTTCCCTGGCTCCGCAGCTGACCTTTTCCTATTTTATTATCGAGTGTGTCTTTCCCTGGCTCATCCTATACCACCTTGAAGTAGCAGCCTCTCTCTCTACCTACAACCCCTCTCCTCCTCTCTCTCTACCTACAACCCCTCTCCTCCTCTCTCTACCTACAACCCCTCTCCTCTCTCTTTACCTACAACCCCTCTCCTCCTCTCTCTCTCTGCCTACAACCCCTCTCCTCCTCTCTCTACCTACAACCCCTCTCCTCCTCTCTTTACCTACAACCCCTCTCCTCTCTCTTTACCTACAACCCCTCTCCTCCTCTCTCTCTACCTACAACCCCTCTCCTCTCTCTACCTACAACCCCTCTCCTCCTCTCTCTCTACCTACAACCCCTCTCCTCCTCTCTCTCTACCTACAACCCCTCTCCTCCTCTCTTTACCTACAACCCCTCTCCTCTCTCTTTACCTACAACCCCTCTCCTCTCTCTTTACCTACAACCCTCTCCTCCTCTCTCTCTACCTACAACCCCTCTCCTCCTCTCTTTACCTACAACCCCTCTCCTCTCTCTCTACCTACAACCCCTCTCCTCCTCTCTCTCTACCTACAACCCCTCTCCTCCTCTCTCTACCTACAACCCCTCTCCTCTCTCTTTACCTACAACCCCTCTCCTCCTGCTCTCTTTTACCTACAACCCCTCCTCCTCTCTCTCTACCTACAACCCCTCTCCTCTCTTTACCTACAACCCCTCTCCTCCTCCTCTCTCTACCTACAACCCCTCTCCTCCTCTCTCTCTACCTACAACCCCTCTCCTCTCTCTTTACCTACAACCCCTCTCCTCTCTCTTTACCTACAACCCCTCTCCTCTCTCTTTTACCTACAACCCCTCTCCTCCTCTCTCTCTACCTACAACCCCTCTCCTCCTCCTCTCTCTCTACCTACAACCCCTCTCCTCCTCTCTCTCTACCTACAACCCCTCTCCTCTCTCTTTACCTACAACCCCTCTCCTCCTCTCTCTCTACCTACAACCCCTCTCCTCCTCTCTCTCTACCTACAACCCCTCTCCTCCTCTCTCTACCTACAACCCCTCTCCTCCTCCTCTCTACCTACAACCCCTCTCCTCCTCTCTCTCTCTACCTACAACCCCTCTCCTCCTCTCTCTCTACCTACAACCCCTCTCCTCCTCTCTCTTTACCTACAACCCCTCTCCTCTCTCTTTACCTACAACCCCTCTCCTCTCTCTTTACCTACAACCCCTCTCCTCCTCTCTCTCTACCTACAACCCCTCTCCTCCTCTCTCTACCTACAACCCCTCTCCTCTCTCTCTTTACCTACAACCCCTCTCCTCCTCTCTCTCTACCTACAACCCCTCTCCTCTCTCTTTACCTACAACCCCTCTCCTCTCTCTTTACCTACAACCCCTCTCCTCTCTCTTTACCTACAACCCCTCTCCTCCTCCTCTCTCTTTACCTACAACCCCTCTCCTCTCTCTTTTTACCTACAACCCCTCTCCTCCTGCTCTTTACCTACAACCCCTCTCCTCCTCTCTCTCTACCTACAACCCCTCTCCTCCTCTCTCTTTACCTACAACCCCTCTCCTCCTCTCTCTCTTTACCTACAACCCCTCTCCTCCTCTCTTTACCTACAACCCCTCTCCTCTCTCTTTACCTACAACCCCTCTCCTCCTCTCTCTCTACCTACAACCCCTCTCCTCTCTTCTTTACCTACAACCCCTCTCCTCCTCTCTCTACCTACAACCCCTCTCCTCCTCTCTCTACCTACAACCCCTCTCCTCTCTTCTTTACCTACAACCCCTCTCCTCCTCTCTCTCTACCTACAACCCCTCTCCTCCTCTCTCTACCTACAACCCCTCCTCCTCCTCTCTTTACCTATGACCCCTCTCCTCCTCTCTCTCTACCTACAACCCCTCTCCTCCTCCTCTCTCTCTACCTACAACCCCTCTCCTCCTCCTCTCTCTACCTACAACCCCTCTCCTCCTCTCTCTCTACCTACAACCCCTCTCCTCCTCTCTCTCTACCTACAACCCCTCTCCTTTCTCTTTACCTACAACCCCTCTCCTCCTCCTCTCTCTTACCTACAACCCCTCTCCTCCTCCTCTCTCTACCTACAACCCCTCTCCTCCTGCTCTCTCTTACCTACAACCCCTCTCCTCCTCTCTCTACCTACAACCCCTCTCCTCCTCTCTCTCTACCTACAACCCCTCTCCTCCTCTCTCTTTACCTACAACCCCTCTCCTCTCTCTTTACCTACAACCCCTCTCCTCTCTCTTTACCTACAACCCCTCTCCTCCTCTCTCTCTACCTACAACCCCTCTCCTCCTCTCTCTCTACCTACAACCCCTCTCCTCCTCTCTCTCTACCTACAACCCCTCTCCTCTCTCTTTACCTACAACCCCTCTCCTCCTCTCTCTTTACCTACAACCCCTCTCCTCCTCTCTCTCTACCTACAACCCCTCTCCTCCTCTCTTTACCTATGACCCCTCTCCTCCTCTCTCTACCTACAACCCCTCTCCTCCTCTCTCTCTACCTACAACCCCTCTCCTCCTCTCTCTACCTACAACCCCTCTCCTCTCTCTCTACCTACAACCCCTCTCTCCTGCTCTCTCTCTACCTACAACCCCTCTCCTCCTCTCTCTCTACCTACAACCCCTCTCCTCCTCTCTCTCTCTACCTACAACCCCTCTCCTCCTCTCTCTCTACCTACAACCCCTCTCCTCCTCCTCTCTCTACCTACAACCCCTCTCCTCCTCCTCTCTCTACCTACAACCCCTCCTCCTCTCTCTCTACCTACAACCCCTCTCCTCCTCTCTCTCTACCTACAACCCCTCTCCTCCTCTCTCTCTACCTACAACCCCTCTCCTCCTCTCTCTCTACCTACAACCCCTCTCCTCCTCTCTCTCTACCTACAACCCCTCTCCTCTCTCTCTACCTACAACCCCTCTCCTTTCTCTTTACCTACAACCCCTCTCCTCCTCCTCTCTCTTTACCTACAACCCCTCTCCTCCTGCTCTCTCTTTTACCTACAACCCCTCTCCTCCTGCTCTCTCTTTACCTACAACCCCTCTCCTCCTCTCTCTCTACCTACAACCCCTCTCCTCCTCTCTCTCTACCTACAACCCCTCTCCTCCTCTCTCTACCTACAACCCCTCTCCTTTCTCTTTACCTACAACCCCTCTCCTCCTCCTCTCTCTTTACCTACAACCCCTCTCCTCCTCTCTCTCTACCTACAACCCCTCTCCTCCTGCTCTCTCTTTACCTACAACCCCTCTCCTCCTGCTCTCTCTTTACCTACAACCCCTCTCCTCCTCCTCTCTCTACCTACAACCCCTCTCCTCTCTCTCTCTACCTACAACCCCTCCTCCTCCTCTCTTTACCTACAACCCCTCTCCCTCTCATCTCTCCCCACCTGTCTTCTACCTTACCTCTCCTCTCATCTCTCCCCTCCTGTCCTCTACCTTAACTCTCCTCCTCTCCTCTACCTTACCTCTCCCCTCTCCTGTCTTCTACCTCTCCCCTCCCCTCCTCTACCTTCTCTCCTCCCCTACCTTACCTCTCTTCTACCTTACCTCTCCTGTCCTCTACCTTACCTCTCCCCTCCTGTCTTCTACCTTACCTCTCCCCTCTCCCTCCTGTCTTCTACCTTACCTCTCCCCTCCTGTCTTCTACCTTACCTCTCCCCTCTCTCCCTCTCCTTTCTTCTACCTTACCTCTCCTCCTGTCTTCTACCTTACCTCTCCCTCTCCCCTCCTGTCTTCTACCTTACCTCTCCCTCCTGTCTTCTACCTTACCTCTCCCCTCTCCTCCTGTCTTCTACCTTACCTCTCCCTCCTGTCTTCTACCTTACCTCTCCCCTCTCCCCTCCTGTCTTCTACCTTACCTCTCCACCTCTCCTGTCTTCTACCTCTCCCCCTCCCTCCTCTACCTTCTCCCTCCCCTACCTTACCTCTCTTCTACCTTACCTCTCCTGTCCTCTACCTTACCTCTCCCCCTCCTGTCTTCTACCTTACCACTCCCTCTCCCCTCCTGTCTTCTACCTTACCTCTCCCCTCCTGTCTTCTACCTTACCTCTCCCCTCTCCTCCTGTCTTCTACCTTACCTCTCCCTCTCTGTCTTCTACCTCTCCCCTCCCCTCCTCTACCTTCTCCCCTCCCTCTACCTTACCTCTCTTCTACCTTACCTTACCTCTCCTGTCCTTTACCTTACCTCTCCTCTCCTCCCCCCCTCTCCTGTCCTCTACCTTACCTCTCCCTCTCCTGTCTTCTACCTTACCTCCCCCTCCTCTACCTTACCTCTCTTCTACCTTACCTCCCCTCCCCTCTACCTTACCTCTCCTCTCCTGTCCTCTACCTTCTCTCCCCTTTAATCTCTCCTCTCCCTCCTGTCTTCTACCTTACCTCTCTCTCTCCTCCTGTCTTCTACCATACCTATCCCCTCCTGTCTTCTACCATACCTCTCCCTCTCCTGTCTTCTACCTTACCTCTCCCTCTCCCCTCCTGTCTTCTACCTTACCTCTCCTCTCCCCTCCTGTCCTCTACCTTACCTCTCCCCTCTCATCTCTCCCTCCTGTCTTCTACCTTACCTCTCCTCTCCTGTCCTCTCCTTACCTCTCCCCCTGTCTTCTACCTTACCTCTCCCCTCTCATCTCTCCCCACCTGTCTTCTACCTTACCTCTCCCCTCTCATCTCTCCCCCCTGTCCTCTACCTTACCTCTCCCCTCCTGTCTTCTACCTTACCTCTCCCCTCTCCTCCTGTCTTCTACCTTACCTCTCCCCTCCTGTCTTCTACCTTACCTCTCCCCTCTCCCTCCTTTCTTCTACCTTACCTCTCCCCTCCTGTCTTCTACCTTACCTCTCCCCTCTCCCCTCCTGTCTTCTACCTTACCTCTCCCTCCTGTCTTCTACCTTACCTCTCCCCTCTCCCTCCTGTCTTCTACCTTACCTCTCCCCTCCTGTCTTCTACCTTACCTCTCCCTCTCTCCTCTCTGTCTTCTACCTTACCTCTCCACCTCTCCTGTCTTCTACCTCTCCCTCCCTCCTCTACCTTCTCCCCTCCCCCTACCTTACCTCTCTTCTACCTTACCTCTCCTGTCCTCTACCTTACCTCTCCCTCCTGTCTTCTACCTTACCACTCCCTCCCCTCCTGTCTTCTACCTTACTCTCCCTCCTGTCTTCTACCTTACCTCTCCCCTCTCCCTCCTGTCTTCTACCTTACCTCTCCCTCTCCTGTCTTCTACCTCTCCCTCCCCCTCCTCTACCTTCTCCCCTCCCCTACCTTACCTCTCTTCTATCCTTACCTTACCTCTCCTGTCCTTTACCTTACCTCTCCTCTCCTCTCCCCTCTCCTGTCCTCTACCTTACCTCTCCCTCCTGTCTTCTACCTTACCTCTCCCCTCCTCTACCTTACCTCTCTTCTACCTTACCTCCCTCCCCTCTACCTTACCTCTCCTCTCCTGTCCTCTACCTTCTCTCCCCTTTAATCTCTCCTCTCCCCCTCCTGTCTTCTACCTTACCTCTCCCCTCTCTCCTCCTGTCTTCTACCATACCTATCCCCTCCTGTCTTCTACCATACCTCTCCCCTCCTGTCTTCTACCTTACCTCTCCCCTCTCCCCTCCTGTCTTCTACCTTACCTCTCCTCTCCCCCTCTCCTGTCCTCTACCTTACCTCTCCCCTCTCATCTCTCCCTCCTGTCTTCTACCTTACCTCTCCTCTCCTGTCCTCTACCTTACCTCTCCCCCTGTCTTCTACCTTACCTCTCCCCTCTCATCTCTCCCCACCTGTCTTCTACCTTACCTCTCCCCTCTCATCTCTCCCCTCCTGTCCTCTACCTTAACTCTCCCTCTCCTCTACCTTACCTCTCCCCCTCTCCTGTCTTCTACCTCTCCCCTCCCCTCCTCTACCTTCTCCCCTCCCCTACCTTACCTCTCTTCTACCTTACCTCTCCTGTCCTCTACCTTACCTCTCCCCTCCTGTCTTCTACCTTACCTCTCCCCTCCTGTCTTCTACCTTACCTCTCCCTCTCCCCTCCTTTCTTCTACCTTACCTCTCCCCTCTCCCCTCCTTTCTTCTACCTTACCTCTCCCCTCCTGTCTTCTACCTTACCTCTCCCCTCCTGTCTTCTACCTTACCTCTCCCTCCTGTCTTCTACCTTACCTCTCCCTCCTGTCTTCTACCTTACCTCTCCCTCCCCTCCTGTCTTCTACCTTACCTCTCCACCTCTCCTGTCTTCTACCTCTCATCTCCCTCCTCTACCTTCTCCCCTCCCCTACCTTACCTCTCTTCTACCTTACCTCTCCTGTCCTCTACCTTACCTCTCCCCTCCTGTCTTCTACCTTACCTCTCCCTCTCCTCCTGTCTTCTACCTTACCTCTCCCCTCCTGTCTTCTACCTTACCTCTCCCCTCTCCCCTCCTGTCTTCTACCTTATCTCTCCCCCTCTCCTGTCTTCCACCTCTCCCCTCCCCTCCTCTACCTTCTCCCTCCTCTACCTTCTCCTCTTCCCTACCTTACCTCTCTTCTACCTTACCTCTCCTGTCCTTTACCTTACCTCTCCTCTCCCCCTCTCCTGTCCTCTACCTTACCTCTCCCCCCCTCCTGTCTTCTACCTTACCTCTCCCTCCTCTACCTTACCTCTCTTCTACCTTACCTCTCCTGTCCTCTACCTTACCTCTCCCCTCTAATCTCTCCTCTCCCCTCCTGTCTTCTACCTTACCTCTCCCCTCCTGTCTTCTACCTTACCTCTCCCTCCCCTCCTGTCTTCTACCTTACCTCTCCCCCTCCCCTCTCCTTACCTCTCCTCTCCCCCTCTCCTGTCCTCTACCTTACCTTACCTCTCCCCTCCTGTCTTCTACCTTACCTCTCCCTCTACCTCCCTCTCCTTACCTCTCCTCTCCCCTCTCCTGTCCTCTACCTTACCTCTCCCCTCTAATCTCTCCTCCTGTCTTCTACCTTACCTCTCCCCTCTCTCCTCTCCCCTCCTGTCTTCTACCTTACCTCTCCCCTCCCCTGTCTTCTACCTTACCTCTCCTTGTTTCCTTAGTTTTATTCCTGTGCTCCAGTCTTTGTCAGTGTGTCCTCCTCTTGTTGGGGAGCAGGTCATCTGTCTGGGAGGTGTTGGCCTGCATCGCTGGTGTCTGGGAGAAGAGGGGTTGGCCGGGGTGAGAGTTCAGACGGAAGTGGCTAGCTCTGTCTCCGTAGTGTCATGTAATTGTCTTCCTTCCACCCCCGCCTCGTGTTTTCACTGACGTGTTCCCCCCATCCGGAGTGAGACACACACATCATCCCCAGTCGGATATTCAGTGTCAGGGCTAGACTAGGTTACCCAGGGGTTTAACTATTCACTAGACTAGGATACCCAGGGGTTTAACTAACACTAGACTAGGATACACAGGGGTTTAAATAACACGAGACTAGGATACCCAGGGGTTTAACTAACACTAGTCTAGGTTACCCAGGGGTTAAACTAACACTAGACTAGGTTACCCAGTGGTTAAACTGTAACACTAGACTAGGTTACCCAGGGGTTAAACTAACACTAGACTAGGTTACCCAGGGGTTAAACTAACACTAGACTAGGTTACCCAGGGGTTAAACTAACACTAGAGTAGGTTACCCAGGGGTTAAACTAACACTAGACTAGGTTATCCAGGGGTTTAACTAACACTAGACTAGGTTACCCAGGGGTTAAACTAACACTAGACTAGGTTACCCAGTGGTTAAACTGTAACACTAGACTAGGTTACCCAGGGGTTAAACTAACACTAGACTAGGTTACCCAGGGGTTAAACTAACACTAGACTAGGTTACCCAGGGGTTAAACTAACACTAGACTAGGTTACCCAAGGGTTTAACTAACACTAGACTAGGTTACCCAGTGGTTAAACTAACACTAGACTAGGTTACCCAGGGGTTAAACTAACACTAGACTAGGTTACCCAGGGGTTAAACTAACACTAGACTAGGTTACCCAGGGGTTTAACTAACACTAGACTAGGTTACCCAGGGGTTTAACTAACACTAGTCTAGGTTACCCAGGGGTTAAACTAACACCAGACTAGGTTACCCAGGGGTTTAACTAACACTAGTCTAGGTTACCCAGGGGTTAAACTAACACTAGACTAGGTTACCCAGGGGTTTAACTAACACTAGACTAGGTTATGTTTCACTCAGGCAGTGTTGGATATGGGGCGGCAGTGGTTAGAGTGTAGAGGAGGCAGGTAGCCTAGTGGTTAGAGTGTAGAGGTGGTAGGTAGCCTAGTGGTTAGAGTGTAGAGGTGGCAGGTAGCCTAGTGGTTAGAGTGTAGAGGTGGCAGGTAGCCTAGTGGTTAGAGTGTAGAGGAGGCAGGTAGCCTAGTGGTTAGTGTTTAGAGGTGGTAGGTAGTCTAGTGGTTAGAGTGTAGGGGAGGCAGGTAGCCTAGTGGTTAGAGTGTAGAGGAGGCAGGTAGCCTAGTGGTTAGAGTGTAGAGGAGGCAGGTAGCCTAGTGGTTAGAGTGTAGAGGAGGCAGGTAGCCTAGTGGTTAGAGTGTAGAGGTGGTAGGTAGCCTAGTGGTTAGAGTGTAGAGGAGGCAGGTAGCCTAGTGGTTAGAGTGTAGAGGTGGTAGGTAGTCTAGTGGTTAGAGTGTAGGGAGGCAGGTAGCCTAGTGGTTAGAGTGTGAGAGGCAGGTAGCCTAGTGGTTAGAGTGTAGAGGAGGCAGGTAGCCTAGTGGTTAGAGTGTAGAGGAGGCAGGTAGCCTAGTGGTTAGAGTGTAGAGGAGGCAGGTAGCCTAGTGGTTAGAGTGTAGAGGAGGCAGGTAGCTTAGTGTTTAGAGTGTAGAGGAGGCAGGTAGCCTAGTGGTTAGAGTGTAGAGGAGGCAGGTAGCCTAGTGGTTAGAGTGTAGAGGAGGCAGGTAGCTTAGTGTTTAGAGTGTTGGACTAGTAACTGAAAGGCTGCTGGATCGAATCCCCGATCTGACAAGGTAGAAATCTGTCGTTCTTCCCCTGAACAAGGCAGTTAACCCACTGTTCCTCGGCCGTCATTGTAAATAAGAATTTGTTCTTAACTGACTTGCCAAGTTACATTTTATAAAATTAAAATATACAGGCCAGGTTTCCCTTGTAAAATCGGTATTTTGACCTCAATCAGACTTCCTGGCTAAACACAAATAACACTCCCACACTATAATTTATATTTATATATTTAAATTTATAAAACTATTTATTTTTTATTTAATTTCAATTGCATTATTGAGATCAATCTTCTGCCACCAAATTAAATTTGTCTGTTATAAAGACTACATATCATTTCAGTTCAGTCAGTTAGTCATTTATAAAGATCACTTAATTTCAGTTCAGTCAGTAAGTCATAATTCAGTTAATAAGTCATTAGTAATAATTTTAAGTCAGTTAATGTCATTAGTATAATTTTAAGTCAGTTAATGTCATTAGTAATAATTTTAAGTCAGTTAATAAATAATTAGTCATTAATAATCATTTTCAGTTGATAAATAGTCATTAATAATCATTTTCAGTTGATAAATAATTCATCATTAATAATCATTTCAGTTAATAAATAATTAGTCATTAGTAATAATTGGGGAGATCAAAATCCACCCAAATCAATAATAAACTCAAGTTCAATATGATTAGAAATTCTCCTTAAAACATTCAGAATCCTAATGACTATTCAAACAAGCCCGACAGACAGACACAAGTTCAAGTGATAGGTGTGTGTGTTTAGTAGCGTAGACTAGAGATGGGTCTTCGAGGAACAGGCTTCTGCGTGGCCTAATTATCTAGTTTAAGGTCAACCTTTCTGAGCTGGGAGAGACAGCGCGCGCACACGCACACACACACACACACACACACTAGAGAATAAAGACTGAGGTGAGTAATTACTTCAACTGTTCGATTACTGAGGGGCAGATCAGGTCCTCCCTCCATCTCTACAGGACTGTTCCTTTCACCTCCCTCCTCTCTCCATCTCTACAGGACTGTTCCTTTCACCTCCCTCCTCTCTCCATCTCTACAGGACTGTTCCTTTCACCTCCCTCCTCTCTCCATCTCTACAGGACTGTTCCTTTCACCTCCCTCCATCTCTACAGGACTGTTCCTTTCACCTCCCTCCTCTCTCCATCTCTACAGGACTGTTCCTTTCACCTCCCTCCTCTCTCCATCTCTACAGGACTGTTCCTTTCACCTCCCTCCTCTCTCCATCTCTACAGGACTGTTCCTTTCACCTCCCTCCTCCATCTCTACAGGACTGTTCCTTTCACCTCCCACCTCTCTCCATCTCTACAGGACAGTTCCTTTCACCTCCCTCCTCTCTCCATCTCTACAGGACTGTTCCTTTCACCTCCCTCCTCCATCTCTACAGGACTGTTCCTTTCACCTCCCACCTCTCTCCATCTCTACAGGACTGTTCCTTTCACCTCCCTCCTCTCTCCATCTCTACAGGACTGTTCCTTTCACCTCCCTCCATCTCTACAGGACTGTTCCTTTCACCTCCCTCCTCCATCTCTACAGGACTGTTCCTTTCACCTCCCTCCTCCATCTCTCTCTACAGGACTGTTCCTTTCACCTCCCTCCATCTCTACAGGACTGTTCCTTTCACCTCCCTCCTCTCTCCATCTCTACAGGACTGTTCCTTTCACCTCCCTCCTCTCTCCATCTCTACAGGACTGTTCCTTTCACCTCCCTCCTCTCTCCATCTCTACAGGACTGTTCCTTTCACCTCCCTCCTCTCTCCATCTCTACAGGACTGTTCCTTTCACCTCCCTCCTCTCTCCATCTCTACAGGACTGTTCCTTTCACCTCCCTCCATCTCTACAGGACTGTTCCTTTCACCTCCCTCCTCCATCTCTACAGGACTGTTCCTTTCACCTCCCTCCCCCATCTCTACAGGACTGTTCCTCCCTCCCTCCCTCTCTCCCATCTCTTGTTCCTTTCACTCCCTCCTCTCTCCATCTCTACAGGACTGTTCCTTTCACCTCCCTCCTCTCTCCATCTCTACAGGACTGTTCCTTTCACCTCCCATCTCCTGTTCTCTCCATCTCTACAGGACTGTTCCTTTCACCTCCCTCCTCTCTCCATCTCTACGGGACTGTTCCTTTCACCTCCCTCCATCTCTACAGGACTGTTCCTTTCACCTCCCTCCTCCATCTCTACAGGACTGTTCCTTTCACCTCCCTCCCCCATCTCTACAGGACTGTTCCTTTCACCTCCCTCCATCTCTACAGGACTGTTCCTTTCACCTCCCTCCTCTCTCCCTCCATCTCTACGGACTGTTCCTTTCACCTCCCTCCATCTCTACAGGACTGTTCCTTTCACCTCCCTCCTCTCTCCATCTCTACAGGACTGTTCCTTTCACCTCCCTCCATCTCTACAGGACTGTTCCTTTCACCTCCCTCCATCTCTACAGGACTGTTCCTTTCACCTCCCTCCATCTCTACAGGACTGTTCCTTTCACCTCCCTCCATCCATCTCTACAGGACTGTTCCTTTCACCTCCCTTTCATCTCCATCTCTACAGGACTGTTCCTTTCACCTCCCTCCATCTCTACAGGACTGTTCCTTTCACCTCCCTCCTCTCTCCATCTCTACAGGACTGTTCCTTTCACCTCCCTCCATCTCTACAGGACTGTTCCTTTCACCTCTCTCCATCTCTACAGGACTGTTCCTTTCACCTCCCTCCCCTCTCTCTCCATCTCTACAGGACTGTTCCTTTCACCTCCCATCTCCATCTCTATCAGGACTGTTCCTTTCACCTCCCTCCTCCATCTCTACAGGACTGTTCCTTTCACCTCCCTCCATCTCTACAGGACTGTTCCTTTCACCTCCCTCCTCTCTCCATCTCTACAGGACTGTTCCTTTCACCTCCCTCCTCTCTCCATCCCTACAGGACTGTTCCTTTCACCTCCCTCCTCTCTCCATCCCTACAGGACTGTTCCTTTCACCTCCCTCCTCCATCCCTCTCCATCCCTACAGGACTGTTCCTTTCACCTCCCTCCTCTCTCCATCCCTACAGGACTGTTCCTTTCACCTCCCTCCTCTCTCCATCCCTACAGGACTGTTCCTTTCACCTCCCTCCTCTCTCCATCCCTACAGGACTGTTCCTTTCACCTCCCTCTCTCCATCCCTACAGGACTGTTCCTTTCATCTCCCTCCTCTCTCCATCTCTACAGGACTGTTCCTTAAATAAAGGTAAAAATACACAGATATATAACAAGCTTCTTAATGGAATACTCCTCCAGAGCATGGTACATCTCAAATGGCACCCTATTCCCTACATAGTGCACTACTTTTAACCAGAGCCCCCATAGAGAATAGGGTGCCATTTCGGATGCACTGTATATATATATATATATATATATATATATGTGTACTGTGTAATCATACACGATACCGGTCTGAATCAATATGAATCAACATTCCACTTGAGTCATTCACACTAAGCCTAGTCACTGTGGTACAAGATACCAGTCTGAATCAATATGAATCAACATGAACCAACTTGAGTCATTCACACAAAAGCCTAGTCACTGTCCAGACATATCATTTTTATTGAACACAGAAGCCAAAAACAATAGTGTTTTTTTTTTTTATTTTTTTAAACACAGACATTACAGTACGTCTTCATCAATATAATATATTATTAGGTGAACGATCGAAAGCACACATACGGCCGGAACACGACAGTTACAGTCACAGAGCACCTTCAGAGCCAAACTACAACATAGAGACAGTAGGGAAGCTAGATCAATATCATCATCACCTTCATCACCCCCCCATCATCATGATCTTCATCACCACCCCCATCGTCATGATCTTCATCACCACCACCATCATCATGATCTTCATCACCACCACCATCATCATCATCATCTCACTGGCAACACACTAGATGATGTTACAGCCTATCAAATAAACGGACGTTGAAGTCCTTTTTTTTTTTTTACGTCTCTCTATTTAAGAGGAGCTCCAGAAGCTGACAGATCAATAGGATACTTAAAGCAGGAGCGCCAGTTTGTGTTTCAGAGCGAGGGAGTGTAGAGAAGAGAGAGAGGTAGGGTAGGTCTGTATTGGTCCTAGCTGCAGTTGAGCTATAGCAGAACTGAAATCTCCTGTCCGGTAATACAGAAGAATGAAAAGAGATAGATGTATTCAACAACGGGAAAAAATGAGCGCTAGAATTCATTAATTCAAAATAAATAAAGAATTGGATTGTAAAAAGATTTCATTCATGCAAGCAGAGAGAAATTTCACAGAATGTGTTGACATTTAGGAAAGAAAATCTGCAGGAAGCTACATTTCATCTTCATCAAGACTGAGGAGTAACATTGCATAAACTTCACGTGTCAAACTTTGTTTCAGCTTTTAAAATCTATATTGGAGAAACATTTCAGCCAAGCAAAAAAATAAATAAAATAAATAAAAAGTCAAAAAAATAAAATAAAAAAAACAACACTACTTGGTCCTCTATTACAACAACATGTAAAACATCTTTGTGTAAATGTCACTCAGTCAAAACACAAAAGACATGCCAGATTTCACAAGGCTCCTTGATATCCACAGCACCAGGTGGGAATAGTTTTGGTGCTGGGTTGGGTCTCCTCTACTGCTCAGGAAATTAGGCTGCAGCAGACAGACAGACAAGCAGACAGACAGGCAGGCAGACAGACAGACAGGCAGACTGGGAGCCCAGCAGCTATCCCCATTGAACACTGTTTACAGTCTGCCTGGTGTACTCCATGCTGCTGTGGCTGGGGGCCAAGCTTGGGGCTGGGTCCTGTCTGTCTCTGTGGTTCAGCCTAATGACAGAGACTGGCTGTGGCTCAAGGAGGGGAGGAAAGGAGGAAGAGCAAGAGATCTGGAGAGAGGGAAGGAAGCCTCACGACCTTCTCTATACAGACATACCCTAATCCAAATAAAGAGGTGGTCGTGCTCTCCAATACACACACCATGACAGACAGTGCTCCATGTACACTAACAGTGTATTGGTGGGAATTAATTAGCCAAGGCAAGTATGTAGCTAGCAGCCTCCAGACAGGAAGACCATTAAAGGAGCAGGAGGGTGGAGGACACTCAGCTTCTCCATCAGCTTGCCCTCTTCCAACCGTAACCATTAAGTAAGGGAAATGCAAAACTGACCCAAGATTAGCCTTCTAGGGACAACTTTCACACTACACCTGAACCGCAGCCAATCACAGCGAGAGCCAAGTGTTCCATACGTCTCCAGTCTTCTAGAGATGGAATGTGTTTCAAAACACTACCGGTCAAAAGTTTGGACACACCTACACATTCAAGGGGTTTTCTTTATTTGTACTATTTTCTACATTGTAGAATAATAGTGAAGACATCAAAACTATGAAATAACACAATATGGAATCATGTAGTAACCAAAAAAGTGTTAAACAAATCAAAATATATTTTATATTTGAGATTCTTCAAAAAGTCACCTTTTGGCTTGATGACAGCTTTGCACACTCTTGGCATTCTCTCAACCAGCTTCATGAGGGAGTCACCTGGAATGCATTTTCAATTAACAGGTTTGCCTTCTTAAAAGTTAATTTGTGGAATTTCTTTCCTTCTTAATGCATTTGAGCTAATCAGTTGTGTTGTGACAAGGTAGGGGTGGTATACAGAAGATTCTTCAGGTGCAGTCACAAAAACCATTAAACGCTATGACGAAACTGGTTCTCATGAGGACTGCCACAGGAATGGAAGACCCAGAGTTACCTCTGCTGCAGAGGATAAGTTCATTAGAGTTACCAGCCTCAGAAATTGCAGCCCAAGTAAATGCTTCACAGAGTTCAAGTAACAGACACATCTCAACATTAACTGTTCAGAGGAGACTGTGTGAATCAGGCCTTCATGGTCGAATTGCTGCAAAGAAACCAATACTACAGGACACCAATAAGAAGAAGAGACTTGCTTGGGTCACGAAACAAGAGCAATGGACATTAGACCGGTGGAAATCTGTCCTTTGGTCTGGAGTCAAAATTGGAGATGGGATTTATTTAGAATTCAAGGCACACTTAACCAGCATGGCCACCACAGCATTCTGCAGCAATACACCATCCCATCTGGTTTGGGTGTGGTGGGATTTTCAACACACCTCCAGGATGTGTAAGGGCTATTTGACCAAGAAGGAGAGTGATGGAGTGCTGCATCAGATGACCTGGCCTCAACAATCCCCCGACCTCAAACAAATTGAGACGATTTGGGATGAGTCGGACCGCAGAGAGAAGGAAAAGCAGTCAACAAGTGCTCAGCATATGTGGGAACCCCTTCAAGACTTTTGAAAAAGCATTCCAGGTGAAGCTGGTTGAGAGAATGCCAAAGTGTGTGCAAAGCTGTCATCAAGGCAAAGGGTGGCTATTTTTTAGAATCTCAAATATAAAATATTGTTTAACACTTTTTTGGTTACTACATGATTCCATGTGTGTTATTTCACAGTTATGATGTCTTCACTATTATTCTACAACGTAGAAAATAGTTTTTTTTTTTAAATAAAGGAAAACCTTTGAATGAGTGAGGTGTTATAAAACATTTGACCGGTAGTTTGTCACTCTGACAGGTTAGTTACCAGCCAATGGATGACGTCTTTCGACACCTCAGACAACTGCTCCGGTGCAGGAATAAAACACCACTGAGAGAGCTCTGTTTTTTAAACAGACGTACTATAACAAAGGAGTACCTCAAGGTTGTGTGTTAAGACCCATTGATACTCCTATGGTTCCATTCATCTCATTCAAAAGAATTACAAAACATAATTTAAACAGCCTGGAAGAAAAATGAGATGAAATCCTCCTGCCAGTCACCTCTAGCCTCAGGTCTTCCTCACTTACTTTTCTCTACTTGACTCTTTCCATCTCAATGTTTTTTTTTCTTGCTCAGAGAAACTGCCAAAAAACTGCCAAAAAGAAAAACACATTTTCAGAAGCTATTACTGTGGGCAGTGGAGAAAAGAGATTAAGATCTTCCAAGGTTGGAGGGAAGTCAAGTCAAGGCCATCAAAAGCAGTCTGACAAGATTGTGGAGGGGGGTAAATGTACTTTTTTTTTGCGGAGAGAACTTGTGAAAAGCTTTGACACGCTTGGGCTTGCAGGTGTTCTCTGGCGTTAGAAGCTTTTACACTGCTAATGATAGGAACTTGACAGGAGCAGAGATGAGGTGGAGAAAAGCGGAGCAGGCAGAGTAGGGAACTCACAGGGACCCTAAAAACACTCGCAGCCTGCTGCCGGCCAGGGGTTGAAAACAAGAAGAAAATAATAGCGTCTGCACACATTCCAGGGAGATATAGTCAATGTAAAGTCTCTCTGAAATATATTCATAGTCTCAGGAACTACAGTAGTATCTGTATATACTCTCAGAAACTACAGTAGTATCTGTATGTACTCTCAGAACCCACAGTAGTATCTGTATGTACTCTCAGAAACTACAGTAGTATCTGTATGTACTCTCAGAACCCACAGTAGTATCTGTATATACTCTCAGAAACTACAGTAGTATCTGTATGTACTCTCACAACCTAGTATCTGTATGTACTCTCAGAACCTAGTATATCTATGTACTTTCAGAACCTAGTATCTTGTACGTACTCTCAGAACCTAGTATCTGTATGTACTCTCAGAACCTAGTATATCTTGTACGTACTCTCAGAACCTAGTATCTGTATGTACTCTCAGAACCTAGTATCTTGTACGTACTCTCAGAACCTAGTATCTTGTATGTACTCTCAGAACCTAGTATATCTACAATAAGAGGATCAGGGCGAAGGTTTTCGTCTTTGCTACACCATGGCCGTCCTACAGGACTCCGTGGCTCAATGTACATATTAATATCTTAGCCTGACACATTATTCTAGTCAATATCCAACAGAGAAAATAGATAAGAGGTACGTAGTAAAAGGCTAACAAGCAGCAACAATAATAAAGCCTTTATAGTGATATATTCTTCATATGATAATGGTCGTTCCTCTTGGACACGTTTTCCCTCTCGTTGGGAGGTGTAATAAAAACATCTGGGAGGGTAGGAGAGAACGTCTTGGTAAAGTGTTCTTGTTTAAAGGTGTACAGTTGCCGTAGAGGTGAGCAGGGGGCGTGTCCTATTTAACACACGGCTGAGATGATTGGTGCAGTTAAGATGAAAGCGTAACCACACACACACACACTTTTTAATTATTATTATTTTTTTTTTACAACTGACACCTCTCAGTGCAGGTCCACACCTGACCTCTCTATCACACGCAATACAATTTACTTATTATGGTGTAAAGTTTACATCTAGAAGCCAAATCATCACACCAAGGGATTAGTTGACCCCCCTCCTCCTGGTTGACCCCCCTCCCTCCCTCCTGGTTGACCCCCCCCTCCCTCCCCCCTGGTTGACCCCCCCCTCCCTCCTGGTTGACCCCCCCCCCTCCTGGTTGACCCCCTCCCCCCCTCCCTCCCTCCCTCCTGGTTGACCCCCCCCCTCCTGGTCCTCCTGGTTGACCCCCCCTCCTCCTGGTTGACCCCCTCCCTCCCCTGGTTGACCCCCCTCCCTCCCTCCCTCCCTCCTGGTTGACCCCCCCCCCCTCCCTCCTGGTTGACCCCCCTGGTTGACCCCCCTCCCTCCCTCCCTCCCTCCCTCCTGGTGGATTTGTAAAGACCAGACAGCAACACTAGCGGTGTTTCACTTTAAATAACAGAGGAAAGGAAACATCTGGGGAGGAACAACAACAAATTAGATCAAGTGGAGGAAATAAACTGTGTAAACAACAGGAACATGAAACAGCAGTAATAGTAATCAATGTAAACGATTGATGCAAAGCCTTCTCATCTCAATCACTTCCTGGTTGTGGTGAGTTAGTTGGCCCCCCCCCACACTCCCTCTTGGTGGTGACCATTTAACCTCTAACCCCCAGTGACCTCGTCCCCTGACCCGCCTCAGACCATGAAGCGGTGCTCCTTGCCGTCGTGGGCCATGAGGATGACGTTCCGGTTAGAGGTCCAGATGAGGCGGGCCAGCTTCAGGGCATTCTGAGAGCCAGGAGAGGCAGGCTGTACCGGGGGGACCTGGTAGGTCTTGATGCACTTCAGCTGAGGGGTAGAGTTCAGCATGCCAATACTGCCCAGCAGAGACGTATTCATCTGGAGAGAGGAGGAAGCAAGAACAAAAAGGGGGAAAAAAATGATTTTAATATTTTATTTATTAAATCTGTTTTATCCATTTTCTAGGAGAGAACAGAATTCCTCTATTTACTTGATCAGCCGAAGGAGTTTAGGGTTCTCACGGCCCGAGAGGACTTTAGGGTTCTCGGGGCCCTGGAGGAGTTTACGGTTCTCGGGGCCCTGGAGGAGTTTAGGGTTCTCGGGGCCCTGGAGGAGTTTAGGGTTCTCGGGGCCCTGGAGGACTTTAGGGTTCTCGGGGCCCTGGAGGACTTTAGGGTTCTCGGGGCCCTGGAGGACTTTAGGGTTCTCGGGGCCCTGGAGGACTTTAGGGTTCTCGGGGCCTTGGAGGAGTTTAGGGTTCTCAGGGCCTTGGAGGAGTTTAGGGTTCTCAGGGCCTTGGAGGACTTTCTCGGGTTCTCGGGGCCCTGGAGGACTTTAGGGTTCTCGGGGCCCTGGAGGACTTTAGGGTTCTCGGGGCCCTGGAGGACTTTAGGGTTCTCGGGGCCCTGGAGGACTTTAGGGTTCTCGGGGCCCTGGAGGACTTTTCTCGGGGCCCTGGAGGGTTCTCGGGGCCCTGGAGGACTTTAGGGTTCTCGGGGCCCTGGAGGACTTTAGGGTTCTCGGGGCCCTGGAGGACTTTAGGGTTCTTGGAGGACTTTAGGGTTCTCAGGGCCCTGGAGGACTTTAGGGTTCTCAGGGCCTTGGAGGACTTTAGGGTTCTCAGGGCCTTGGAGGACTTTAGGGTTCTCAGGGCCTTGGAGGACTTTAGGGTTCTCAGGGCCTTGGAGGACTTTAGGGTTCTCAGGGCCTTGGAGGACTTTGGAGGGTTCTCAGGGCCTTGGAGGACTTTAGGGTTCTCAGGGCCTTGGAGGACTTCTAGGGTTCTCAGGGCCTAGGGTTCTCAGGGCCTTGGAGGACTTTAGGGTTCTCAGGGCCTTGGAGGAGTTTAGGGTTCTCAGGGCCTTGGAGGAGTTTAGGTTCTCAGGGCCTTGGAGGAGTTTAGGGTTCTCAGGGCCTTGGAGGAGTTTTCTCAGGGCCTTGGAGGAGTTTAGGGTTCTCAGGGCCTTGGAGGAGTTTAGGGTTCTCAGGGCCTTGGAGAGTTTAGGAGAGAGAGACCCAGACCTCTCTGGCAGTGTCTAGGAGAGAGAGAGACCTAAACCCCAGGCTGGCACCCCAGACCTAAACCCCAGGCTGGCAGAACCCCCTAAACCCCAGGCTGGCAGAGTGTCTAGGAGAGAGAGACCCAGACCTAAACCCCAGGCTGGCAGAGTGTCTAGGAGAGAGAGAGAGTCCCAGACCTAAACCCCAGGCTGGCAGAGTGTCTAGGAGAGAGGCTGGAGACCCAGACCTAAACCCCAGGCTGGCAGAGTGTCTAGGAGAGAGAGACCCAGACCTAAACCCCAGGCTGGCAGAGTGTCTAGGAGAGAGAGACCCAGACCTAAACCCCAGGCTGGCAGAGTGTCTAGGAGAGAGACCCCCCAGACCTAAACCCCAGGCTGGCAGAGTGTCTAGGAGAGAGACCCAGACCTAAACCCCAGGCTGGCAGAGTGTCTAGGAGAGAGACCCAGACCTAAACCCCAGTCTGGCAGAGGGTCTAGGAGAGAGAGACCCAGACCTAAACCCCAGGCTGGCAGAGGGTCTAGGAGAGAGAGACCCAGACCTAAACCCCAGGCTGGCAGAGTGTCTAGGAGACAACTCCAGACCGTCTCCTAGCACATTACCAATGTAGCCGGCTAGCTGTGCTTCCCGCAGGAAGGCACAGACCTGTGGTTTACATTTACAGTAAGGTCATTAGTGATAGGGGGCAGAGACTTGGCAGCGTCAGGGGTTTTACAGTCCCTCCTCTCCTCTGTGCTACTGCTGCTGGGAACAGGACAGGAGACAGCCGGGCTGGGATGTGGTGTGTGTGCTGGCAGGCCAGGAGACAGGACAGGAGACAGGACAGGCTGGAGCAGGACTAGACTACCTCTCACTGGGGGCCATTAAAGCTCCATGCTTCCCTCCACTATGCAATATCAGCTATCTTCTAGGAACAGTGAGTGTGTGTGCCTGTGTGAGTGTGCATGTTTGTGTGTGGTGTGTGTATGAGTACAAACCTGCCAGAAGGAGATGTGGCTGTCCGCGTTAGAGTAGGTGGCCAGGTACCTCCCGTCAGGAGCAAACGACACCGCTGTGATAGGACCCTTATGACCATGGATGTTCTGAGAGAGAGAGAGAGGAAGAGAGAGAGGCAGAGAGGGAGAGAGAGAGAGAAACACAGAAAGAGAGAGAGGGATGGAGGAAGAGAGAGGGACGGAGGAAGAGTGATGGAGAGAGAGGGGGGGAGAAAGAGAGATGGAGAGAGAGTGAGGGAGGAAGAGAGAGTGAGGGAGGGAGGAAGAGTGATGGAGAGAGAGGGGGGGAGAAAGAGAGAGGGAGGGAGGAAGAGAGAGTGAGGGAGGAAGAGAGAGTGAGGGAGGAAGAGAGAGTGAGGGAGGAAGAGAGAGTGAGGGAGGAAGAGAGAGTGAGGGAGGGAGGAAGAGAGAGGAAGAGAGGAAGAGACAGAGACAGAGAGAGACAGAATTAAGAATTAACAAAGAATTAAGAATTAACAAAAAAACAGAGCAAACTAGAATGCTATTTGGCCCTACACAGAGAGTACACAGTGGCAGAATACCTGACCACTGTGACTGACCCAAAATTAAGGAAAGCTTTGACTATGTACAGACTCAGTGAGCATAGCCTTGCTATTGAGAAAGGCCGCCATAGGCAGACATGGCTCTCAAGAGAAGACAGGCTATGTGCTCACTGCCCACAAAATGAGGTGGAAACTGAGCTGCACTTCCTAACCTCCTGCCCAATGTATGACCATATTAGAGACACATGTTTCCCTCAGATTACACAGATCCACAAAGAATTCGAAAACAAATCCAATTTTGAAAAACTCCCATATCTACTGGGTGAAATTCCACAGTGTGCCATCACAGCAGCAAGATGTGTGACCTGTTGCCACAAGAAAAGGGCAACCAGTGAGGAACAAACACCATTGTAAATACAACCCATATCTATGCTTATTTATTTTATCTTGTGTCCTTTACCATTTGTACATTGTTAAAACACTGTATATATATATATATGACATTTGTAATGTCTTTGTTTTGAAACTTCTGTATGTGTGATGTTTACTGTTAATTTTTATTGTTTATTTCACTTTATATATTCACTTTATATATTATCTACCTCACTTGCTTTGGCAATGTTAACACATGTTTCCCATGCCAATAAAGCCCTTGAATTGAATTGAATTGACAGAGAGACAGAGACAGAGAGAGACAGAGAGAGATGAGAGAGCGAGCGAAAGTGAGACAGAAATGTATTACCATATTAGAGACATATTTCCCACAGACCCACAAAGAATGTGAAAACAAATCAAACATAAAACTTAAACTCCCATATCTGTGACTTCAACCACATTGGTACAACATAGACAATAATATAACATTTAAAATGTCTACATTCTTTTACAAGTTTGGTGAGTGTAATGTTCACTAATTTATATCTTGTTTATTTCCTCTTTTGATTATTGTCTATTCCATTTGCCTTGGTAATGTAAACATATGTTTCCCATGACAATAAAGACCTTTGAACTGAGAGAGAGAGAGATAAACACAGAAAGAGAGAGAGGGAGGGAGAGAGAGAGAGGGAGGAAGAGAGAGGGAGAGAGAGTGAGGGAGGAAGAGAGATGGAGAAAGAGTGAGGGAGGAAGAGTGATGGAGAGAGAGTGAGGGAGGAAGAGAGAGTGAGGGAGGAAGAGAGATGGAGGGAGGGAGGAAGAGAGATGGAGGAAGAGAGAGTGAGGGAGGAAGAGAGAGGGAGGGAGGGAGGAAGAGTGATGGAGAGAGAGTGTGAGGGAGGAAGAGAGATGGAGAAAGAGTGAGGGAGGAAGAGAGAGTGAGGGAGGAAGAGAGGGAGGGAGGAAGAGAGAGGGAGGGAGGAGGAAGAAGGGGAGGGAGGAAGAGTGATGGAGAGAGAGTGTGAGGGAGGAAGAGAGATGGAGAAAGAGTGAGGGAGGAAGAGAGAGTGAGGGAGGAAGAGAGAGGGAGGGAGGGAGGAAGAGAGAGGGAGGGAGGAAGAGAGAGGGAGGGAGGGAGGAAGATAAAGGGAGGGAGGAAGAGAGAGGGAGAGAGAAAGAGAGAGGGAGAGAGGAAGAGAGAGAGAGGGAGGAAGAGAGAGAGGGAGGAAGAGAGAGGGAGGGAGGGAGGAAGAGAGAGGGAAGGAGGAAGAGGGAGGGAGAAAGAGGGAGGGAGAAAGAGAGAGGGAGGGAGAGGTAAAGGCACACCACAACAGCAAGCAGCTGACACTAATTGAGGAGACCATAAACACAAACAACTTCTGGCAAAATCGGAAAAACATTTGATTTATTAAAAAAATCTAAACTAGAGGAAATAGGGAAACAAAATGGTGACACATGGACCCATATTAAAACACACCGTTCTACTTGATGCAAATGCAGAACAATGTCAAATTCATGAGACGTTTCATGGATTAGAAAAAGATGAGAGACAGAGAGAGAGAGAGAGACAGACAGAGACAGAAAGGACTATAAAGGACAATTAAAATCCATCAGACTCCATATTACTGACCAGGAGCTCTATAAGAAACTAAACTATTACTGACCAGGAGCTCTATAAGAAACTAAACTATTACTGACCAGGAGCTCTATAAGAAACTAAACTATTACTGACCAGGATCTCTATAAGAAAAGAAACTAAACTATTACTGACCAGGAGCTCTATAAGAAACTAAACTCAACCAGGCTCTAGAAGAAACTAAACTATTAAAGGAGCTCTAGAAGAAACTAAACTATTACTGACCAGGAGCTCTATAAGAAACTGGCAAATTTAAAAAAGCCTCATGGCATCCTCAATGAGATGCTCAAACTCACTAGCGCAAAATTGTATGTTGGCTATATTAAAACGGTTTCATTTGATCCTGAGGTTATTTCCCTGACATCTGGAATCAAGGACTCATAGCATCCAATCTTTAAGAACGGAGACAACTTTGACCCAAACAATTACATTTGTGTGAACCTGAGGAAGGTTTTATATAGTATTATAAATGAGTTTTAAAACTTCCTTAAAAATGTGATTTATACCAAAACATCGCACGACCGATCATATTCACCAAAATAAGGTATACAATGTAAAATTGGCTTCCAAAAAAACATTTGATTCAGTTTGGCATTCAGGACTGTTCTACAAAGTTATTGAAAGTGGTGTAGGGGGTAAAACACAAGACAATTATACTGGCAAGATGAGTGGCATCAAAACTGGTAAGAAAATAACATAAGTCTTTAACCAGGGCCGGGTTACACTCCTCAATATAACTGGAGGTGTGCTGCAGAGATGGTTGTCCTTCTGGAAGGTTCTCCCATCTCCACAGAGGAACTCTGGAGCTCTGTCAGAGTGACCATCAGTTTCTTTGTCACTTCCCTGATCAAGGCCCATCTCCCCCGATTGCTCAGTTTGGACCGGGTGGCCAGCTCTAGGAAGTCTTGGTGGTTCCAAACTTCTTCCATTGAAGAATGATGGAGGCCACTGTGTTCTTGGGGACTGTCAATGCTTCCCCAGCTCTTTGCCTCGATACAATCCTGTCTCGGAGGTCTACGGACAATTCCTTCGACCTCATGGCTTGGTTTTTGCTCTGACATGCTCTGTCAACTGTGGGACCTTATATAGACAGGTGTGTGCCTTTCCAAATCATGTCCAATCAATTGAATTTAGCACAGGTGGACTTCAATCAAGTTGTAGAAACATCTCAAGGATGATCAATGGAAACAGGATGAACCTGAGCTCAATTTAGAGTCTCATCGCAAAGGGTCTGAATACTTATGTAAACAAGATATGTCTTTTATTTCAAATAAATTTGCTAAAATGTCTAAAAACCTGTTTTCGATTTGTCATTATGGGGTATTGTGATGTCATTATGGGGTATTGTGATGTCATTATGGGGTATTGTGATGTCATTATGGGGTATTGTGATGTCATTATGGGGGTAATGTGTACAGATTGATGTGGTCAGAAATGGTTTAATCAATTTTAGAATAAGGCTGTAACGTAACAAAATGTGGAAAAACTCAAGGGGTCTGAATACTTTATGAATGAACTGCTGTACCCCCCCCCCCCTTCTGGGAATGTTCCACGCACCTGAATTTCTGGAAAACTTGGGAATTTTGTTGCCTGTTCCACCATCTTGGCCGCTGAGACTAGGAATTCTGTGGAATTGTGCAACTCTAGTCAACCACTGCTCTGGGTTCACAGCTCACTGCAGGAGGTGACCACTTCACCAGCCAATAGGTTACAATAGACCAGGTGTCTTATCTGCTGATCTAGAATCAGGTCTTAACAGAGCGACAGACACCAGCAACAGCAGCACACAGCACAGCAGACCAGAAAGTGGGACACCTCTCCTCTCCTCTCGGTGGGTAGGAGCATTGGGTCAGTAACCGAAAGGTTGTTGGCTTGAATCCCCGAGCTGACTCGGTACACATCTGTCGTTCTGCCCCTGAGCAAGGCAGTTAACCCACTGTTCCCCGGGCGCCGATTAAGGCAGCCCCCCCCCTGCACCTCTCTGATTCAGATGGGTTGGGTTAAATGCTGAAGACACATTTCAGTTGAACGCATTCAGTAGTACAACTGACTAGGTATCCCCCTTTCCCTCTACCCTCTCCTCTATCCCCTCTACCCACTCCTCTATCCCCTCTACCCTCTCCTCTATCCCCTCTCCTCTATCCCCACACTCTCAATCCCCTCTACCCTCTCCTCTATTGCCCCCACCCTCTCCTCTATCCCCTCTCCTCTGTCCCCTCTACCCTATCCCCTCTAATCTATTGCCCCCACCCTCTCCTCTATCCCCTCTCCTCTATCGCCTCTACCCTCTCCTCTGTCCCCTCTACCCTCTCCTCTGTCCCCTCTACCCTCTCCTCTGTCCCCTCTACCCTCTCCTCTGTCGCCTCTACCCTCTCCTCTGTCGCCTCCCCCCTCTCCTCTTATTTCCCCCTCCCATCTATCCATCTCCCCTCTCCTCTCCAGGGCTATCAGCTGGGGCTGATGGAGTCAAGCTGTGGTGGAGTTAAGCTGTGTACAGACACAAATCTTTTCAGCCACCACATAACACCTCTTCAGTTCAGCCACTAGCACAGCCTGGGCCCCTGTGATGAAGAGAGTGAGGGGCTTTGGGAGCAGCATGACCAGCTCTCTGAGACTAGGAGAGGACAAGAGTCAGGGGTTCTCCCCAGGTAGAGGGCTAATCTCCATCTGGGAGAGGAGGGATTTACTCCCTGTCACCATGACACTTCAGGGCCCCCCACCCCACCCCCCAAAACAAAACAAAAATCTGTATTTTACCTTCCATGAACACACAATAGTAAGAGTCTACAGCTACATCACAGCAGACCCAGAGTACAAATCAGATTGAAACAAATTCCTTGCCGCTTGTAATTGGTTGCTTTAAATGACGGAGTGTGCACAGGGACACGTCATTGACTAAAATAGCGCAGTTTCCTTGTAAGTAAAGTGATGAGGCACTTTATGGTGTAATGTTACTATAATCTCTCTCTAAATACTGTTACTATAATCTCTAAATACTGTTACTATAATCTCTAAATACTATTACTATAATCTCTCTCTAAATACTGTTCCTATAATCTCTCTAAATACTGTTACTATAATCTCTAAATACTGTTACTATAATCTCTAAATACTATTACTATAATCTCTAAATACTATTACTATAATCTCTCTCTAAATACTGTTACTATAATCTCTCTCTAAATACTATTACTATAATCTCTCTAAATACTGTTCCTATAATCTCTCTAAATACTGTTCCTATAATCTCTAAATACTGTTACTATAATCTCTCTCTAAATACTGTTCCTATAATCTCTCTCTAAATACTGTTCCTATAATCTCTCTCTAAATACTGTTCCCATA
>NC_056448.1:45586113-45593613 GCF_018296145.1 Oncorhynchus tshawytscha | reverse complement strand
AGAGGAGAGACAGGGAGGAGAGGAGAGACAGGGAGGAGGGAGAGACAGGGAGGAGAGAGAGAGACAGGGAGGAGAGACACAGGGAGGAGAGGAGAGACGGGGAGGAGAGGAGAGACGGAGAGGAGAGACAGGACGGAGAGGAGAGACAGGACGGAGAGGAGAGACAGGATGGAGAGGAGAGACAGGACGGAGAGGAGAGACAGGGACGGAGAAGAGAGACAGGGAGGAGAGGAGAGACAGGGAGGAGAGACAGGGAGGAGAGACAGGGAGGAGAGGGAGAGGGGAGGAGAGACAGGGAGGAGAGGAGAGACGGGGAGGAGAGGAGAGACAGGGAGGAGAGGAGAGACGGGGAGGAGAGGAGAGACGGGGAGGAGAGGACGGAGGGGAGGAGAGACAGGACGGAGAGGAGAGACAGGACGGAGAGGAGAGACAGGGAGGAGAGAGAGACAGGGAGGAGAGGGAGGAGAGACAGGGAGGAGAGACAGGGAGGAGAGACAGGGAGGAGAGACAGGGAGGAGAGACAGGGAGGAGAGACAGGGGAGGAGAGAGACAGGGAGGAGAGGAGAGACAGGACGGAGAGGAGAGACAGGGAGGAGAGGAGAGACAGGGAGGAGAGGAGAGACAGGGGAGAGGAGAGACAGGGAGGAGAGACAGGGAGGAGAGACAGGGAAGAGAGACAGGGAGGAGAGGAGAGACAGGATAATAAGATGAGGTGTGAACCATGTCAGACAGAGCTGTGGCACTCAGGGGCCCAAGTAGAGAGAGAGAGATAGCAGGGCCCAGCAGCGTGGCCTCCCCAGTCCTAAACCCCCACACAGCAGTCATATACCCCCCACACAGCGGTCCTATCCCCCCACACAGCGGTCCTATACCCCTCCACACAGCAGTCATATACCCCCCACACAGCAGGCCTATACCCCCCACACAGCAGGCCTATACCCCCCCCACACAGCAGTCCTATCCCCCCACACAGCAGTCCTATACCCCCCACACAGCAGTCCTATACCCCCCACACAGCAGTCCTATACCCCCCCCACACAGCAGTCCTATCCCCCCACAGCAGTCCTATACCCCCCACACAGCAGTCCTATACCCCCCACACAGCAGTCCTATACCCCCCCCACACAGCAGTCCTATACCCCCCCACAGCAGTCCTATACCCCCCCCCACAGCAGTCCTATACCCCCCACAGCAGTCCTATACCCAGCAGTCCTATACCCCCCACACAGCAGTCCTATACCCCCCACACAGCAGTCCTATCCCCCACACAGCAGTCCTATACCCCCCACACAGCAGTCCTATCCCCCAACACAGCAGTCCTATACCCCCCACACAGCAGTCCTATACCCCCAGCAGTCCACACACAGCAGTCCTATAGCCCCCCCACAGCAGTCCTATACCCCCACACAGCAGTCCTATACCCCCCCTATACACAGCAGTCCTATCCCCCACACAGCAGTCCTATACCCCCCACACAGCAGTCCTATCCCCCCTATACCCCCACACAGCAGTCCTATACCCCCCACACAGCAGTCCTATCCCCCCACACAGCAGTCCTATACCCCCCACACAGCAGTCCTATACCCCCCACAGCAGTCCTATACCCCCACACAGCAGTCCTATACCCCCCCACAGCAGTCCTATACCCCCCACACAGCAGTCCTATACCCCCACACAGCAGTCCTATACCCCCCACACAGCAGTCCCTATACCCCCCCCCACAGCAGTCCTATACCCCCCACACAGCAGTCCTATAGTCCCCCCCACAGCAGTCCTATACCCCCCACACAGCAGTCCTATACCCCCCACACAGCAGTCCTATACCCCCCAGTCCTATACACACAGCAGTCCTATACCCCCCACACAGCAGTCCTATACCCCCCACAGCAGTCCTATACCCCCCACACAGCAGTCCTATATCCTATACCCCCACACAGCAGTCCTATACCCCCCACAGCAGTCCTACCCCCCACAGCAGTCCTATACCCCCCACACAGCAGTCCTATACCCCCCACACAGCAGTCCTATACCCCCCACACAGCAGTCCTATACCCCCCACACACAGCAGTCCTATACCCCCCACACAGCAGTCCTATACCCCCCACAGCAGCAGTCCTATACCCCAGCAGTCCTATACCCCCCACACAGCAGTCCTATACCCCCCACACAGCAGTCCTATACCCCCCACAGTCAGCAGTCCTATACCCCCCACACAGCAGTCCTATACCCCCCCCCCACACAGCAGTCCTATACCCCCACACAGCAGTCCTATACCCCCACACAGCAGTCCTATACCCCCCACACAGCAGTCCTATACCCCCCACACAGCAGTCCCCCCACAGCAGTCCTATACCCCCACACAGCAGTCCTATACCCCCCACACAGCAGTCCTATACCCCCCACACAGCAGTCCTATACCCCCCCCACAGCAGTCCTATCCCCCCACACAGCAGTCCTATCCCCCCACAGCAGTCCTATACCCCCCACACAGCAGTCCTATACCCCCACACAGCAGTCCTATACCCCCCACAGCAGTCCTATACCACCCACACAGCAGTCCTATACCCCCCACAGCAGTCCTATACCCCCACACAGCAGTCCTATACCCCCCACACAGCAGTCCTATACCCCCACACAGCAGTCCTATACCCCCCACAGCAGCAGTCCTATACCCCCCACACACAGCAGTCCTATACCCCCACACAGCAGTCCTATACCCCCCCCCCACACAGCAGTCCTATACCCCCACACACAGTCAGTCCTATACCCCCCCACAGCAGTCCTATACCCCCCACAGCAGTCCTATACCCCCCACACAGCAGTCCTATCCCCCCACACAGCAGTCCTATACCCCCCACACAGCAGTCCTATACCCCCACACAGCAGTCCTATACCCCCACAGCACACAGCAGTCCTATACCCCCACACAGCAGACCTATACCCCCCACACAGCAGTCCTATACCCCCACACAGCAGTCCTATACCCCCCCACACAGCAGTCCTATACCCCCCACACAGCAGTCCTATACCCCCCCCACACAGCAGTCCTATACCCCCCCCACACAGCAGTCCTATACCCCCACACAGCAGTCCTATACCCCCCCACAGCAGTCCTATACCCCCCACACAGCAGTCCTATACCCCCCACACACAGCAGTCCTATACCCCCACACAGCAGTCCTATACCCCCCCACACAGCAGTCCTATACCCCCCACACAGCAGTCCTATACCCCCCACAGCCCCCCCCACACAGCAGTACTATACCCCCACACAGCAGTCCTATACCCCCCCCCCACACAGCAGTCCTATACCCCCCACACAGCAGTCCTATACCCCCCACACAGCAGTCCTATACCCCCTATCCCCCCCACACAGCAGTCCTATACCCCCCCCCCACACAGCAGTCCTATACCCCCCACACAGCAGTCCTATACCCCCACAGCAGCAGTCCCCCCAACACAGCCCCCCCCAACACAGCAGTCCTAACCCCCCACACAGCAGTCCTATACCCCCCACACAGCAGTCCTATCCCCCACACAGCAGTCCTATACCCCCCCACACAGCAGTACTATACCACCCACACAGCAGACCTATGTTCCTCCCCATCAGTCTGTCAGACACCTCACACCTTTGCAGCCAATGAGCTAAAGATTTCACACAACTCGATGTTGTGAGGGATTGATTGTGTAACAGCGGGATGAATAGGTAAGCGTTGTTTGTTCAACTACCGTAGTGGGGTGTTAGTCGAGCCCGAGAACATGGGAGTTAAAAGCAGACATAAAACACAGCGAATGTTCAGCCCAGGACGACAGAATCACACTATCAGAAAACTATAAAATCATATAGGAGGCCTCCCGAGTGACGCAGCGGTCTACAGACCCTGGTTCGATTCCTGGCTGTATCACAACCGGCCGTGATAAGGGAGTCCCATAGGGTGGCGCACAATTGGCCCAGTTGTCCGGGTTTGGCCGGTGTAGGTCGTCATTGTAAATAAGAATGTTCTTTACTGACTTGTCTAGTTTAAATAAAAATATATATATTCACACACACCAGTGATAACTGACTTAAATACCTAGACAGTAAGGTGAGAATTATTTTTTATCCTACTGTAAACAACTCAATCTATCAATCAATTTTCTCCTAGATTCCTGGGTAACTGTGTGTAACTGTGTGTCTGGTCACACTCAGAAAGAGACTGACAGAACTACAATCACTAGTTTTGTTCCTATGGACAGATGGATGAATTTTAGAATTATGCTGTAACGTAACAAAATGTGGAAAAAGTCCAGGGGTCAGAATACTTCCTGAATGTCATTCTTATCCAATAGCAACGCCACAACGGTAACATTTAACACACATTAGGATTTATTTTACCCCAAATTTATTTTCTGAATCGTTCTAATCTCTCTATGCTGCCACATCACACAATAGGAAGTGAAATGAAGAGAGAGAGAGAGAGAGAGAGCGACAGAGAGAGAGACAAACCACGACCAACAACATTGGACACTCTATGGAACAAAAAGCCTTCACTATATTATCCTGGAATATCCAAGGCCTGAGGTCATCTGCCTTTGGCCTAAAGAGCAGAAACCCGGACTTCACCAAAGAAATCGGTAATACAGACATTGTCATCCTGCAAGAAACCTGGTATAGAGGAGATGGACCCACTGGTTGCCCTCTAGGTTACAGGGAGCTGGTAGTCCCATCCACCAAACTACCAGGTGTGAAACAGGGAAGGGACTCAGGGGTATGCTAATTTGGTATAGAGCAGACCTAACTCCCTCCATTAAATTAATCAAAACAGGAACATTCTACATTTGGCTAGAAATTCAAAAAGAAATTATCCTAACAGAGAAAAATGTCCTCCTGTGTACTACCTATATCCCCCACTAGAATCCCCATATTTTAATGAAGACAGCTTCTCTATCCTGGAGGGGGAAATCAATCATTTCCAGGCCCAGGAACATGTACTAGTCTGTGGCGACCTAAATGCCAGAACCGGACAAGAACCTGACACCCTCAGCACACAGGGGGACAAACACCTGCCTGGAGGTGACAGCATTACCTCCCACATATGCCCCCCTAGGCACAACTATGACAACATAACCAACAAAAACGGGTCACAACTCCTGCAGCTCTGTCGCACGCTGGGTATGTACATAGTCAACGGTAGGCTTTGAGGGGACTCCTATGGTAGGTACCTACAGCTCATCTCTTGGCAGTAGTACTGTAGACTACTTTATCACCGACCTCAACCCAGAGTCTCTCAGAGCGTTCACAGTCAGCCCACTGACACCTGTATCAGATCACAGCAAAATCACAGTCTACTTAAACAGAGCAATACTCATTCATGAGGCATCAAAGCCAAAGGAACTGAGTAACATTAAGAAATGCTATAGATGGAAGGAATGCACAATTAGGCAACAACAAATTCAATCCCTTTTAGACAATTTCCTGGGTAAAACGTTCCACTGTAATAGTGAAGGTGTAAACTTGGCAGTAGAAAATCTTAACAGTATATTTGACCTCTCAGCTTCCCTATCAAATCTAAAAATCTCAAATAGAAAACCGAAGAAAATTAACAACAATGACAAATGGTTTGATGAAGAATGCAAACATCTAAGAAAGAAATTGAGAAACCTGTCCAACCAAAAACATAGAGACCCGGAAAACCTGAGTCTACGCCTTCACTATGGTGAATCACTAAAACAATACAGAAATACACTACGGAAAAAGAAGGAACAGCATGTCAGAAATCAGCTCAATGCAATTGAAGAATCCATAGAATTGGAAAACACTAAACAAACAACAACACGAAGAATTATCTATCCAAAATGGAGATGTATGGGTAAACCACTTCTCGAATCTTTTTGGCTCTATAACAAAGAATAAAGAGCTAAAACATATACATGATCAAACACAGATCTTAGAATCAACTATTAAAGACTACCAGAACCCACTGGATTCTCCAATTACATTGAAAGAGTTACAGGACAAAATAAAAACCCTCCAACCCAAAAAGGCCTGTGGTGTTGATGGTATCCTCAATGAAATGATCAAATATACAGACAACAAATTCCAATTGGCTATACTAAAACTCTTTAACATCATACTTAGCTCTGGCATCTTCCGCAATATTTGGAACCAAGGACTTATCACCCTAATCCACAAAAGTGGAGAAAAATTTGACCCCAATAACTACCGTGGAATATGCGTCAACAGTAACCTTGGGAAAATCCTCTGCATTATTATTAACAGCAGACTCGTACACTTCCTCAATGAAAACAATGTACTGAGCAAATGTCAAATTGGCTTTTTACCAAATTACCGTACAACAGACCATGTATTCACCCTGCACACCCTAATTGACAACCAAACAAACCAAAACAAAGGCAAAGTCTTCTCATGCTTTGTTCATTTCAAAAAAGCCTTCGACTCAATCTGGCATGAGGGTCTGCTATACAAAACTGATGGAAAGTGGTGTTGGGGGTAAAACATACGACATTATAAAATCCATGTACACAAACAACAAGTGTGCGGTTAAAATTGGCAAAAAACACACATTTCTTCACACAGGGTCGTGGGGTTAGACAGGGATGCAGCTTAAGCCCCACCCTCTTCAACATATATATCAACGAATTGGCGCAGGCACTAGAAGAGTCTGCAGCACCCAGCCTCCCCTGCTAGAATCCGAAGTCAAATGTCTGCTGTTTGCTGATGATCTGGTGCTTCTGTCACCAACCAAGGAGGGCCTACAGCAGCACCTAGATCTTATGCACAGATTCTGTCAGACCTGGGCCCTGACAGTAAATCTCAGGAAGACCAAAATAATGGTGTTCCAAAAAAGGTCCAGTCACCAGGACCACAAATACAAATTCCATCTAGACACTGTTGCTCTAGAGCACACAAAAAACTATACATACCTTGGCCTAAACATCAGCGCCACAGGTAACTTCCACAAAGCTGTGAACGATCTGAGAGACAAGGCAAGAAGGGCATTCTATGCCATCAAAAGAAACATAAATTTCAACATACCAATTAGGATTTGGCTAAAAATACTTGAATCAGTCATAGAGCCCATTGCCCTTTATGGTTGTGAGGTCTGGGGTCCGCTCACCAACCAAGACTTCACAAAATGGGACAAACACCAAATTGAGACTCTGCACGCAGAATTCTGCAAAAATATCCTCCGTGTACAACGTAGAACACCAAATAATGCATGCAGAGCAGAATTAGGCCGATACCCACTAATTATCAAAATCCAGAAAAGAGCCGTTAAATTCTAAACCACCTAAAAGGAAGCGATTCACAAACCTTCCATAACAAAGCCATCACCTACAGAGAGATGAACCTGGAGAAGAGTCCCTAAGCAAGCTGGTCCTGGGGCTCTGTTCACAAACACAAACACACCCTACAGAGCCCCAGGACAGCAGCACAATTAGACCCAACCAAATCATGAGAAAACAAAAAGATAATTACTTAACACATTGGAAAGAATT